>NW_027456780.1:30360-331070 GCF_040206685.1 Ascaphus truei | reverse complement strand
CCCCTCCTCCTCCTCCCCTCCTCCCCTCCTCCCCTCCTCCTCCCCCTCCTCCCCTCCTCCTCCCCCTCCTCCCCCCCTCCTCCTCCTCCCCCCCTCCTCCTCCTCCCCCCCCCCTCCTCCTCCTCCCCCCCCTCCTCCTCCCCCCCCCCTCCTCCTCCCCCCCCCCTCCTCCTCCTCCCCCCCCCCTCCTCCTCCTCCCCCCCTCCTCCTCCTCCCCCCCTCCTCCTCCTCCTCCCCCCCTCCTCCTCCTCCTCCCCTCCTCCCCTCCTCCTCCCCTCCTCCTCCTCCCCCCCTCCTCCTCCTCCTCCCCTCCTCACCTCCTCCTCTCCCTGATTCCTTGTAGCACATTGTCACTGATTGGGGTCTGCCATATAAATGTCCCACACCCGCCTCATTAATCCCCCAGTGCGCCTCTCCCCTCCCCTCCCTCCTCCCCTCCCCTCCCCCCTCCCCTCCCCCTCCCCCTCCCTCCTCCCCTCCCCTCCCTCCCTCCCTCCTCCCTCCCTCCCTCCCTCCCTCCCTCCCTCCCTCCCCTCCCTCCCTCCTCCCCTCCCTCCTCCCCTCCCCTCCTCCCCTCCCTCCTCCCCTCCCCTCCTCCCCTCCCTCCTCCCCTCCCTCCTCACCTCCTCACCTCCTCACCTCCTCACCTCCTCACCACCTCACCACCTCACCACCTCACCACCTCACCACCTCCTCCTCCTCCTCCTCCTCCTCCTCCTCCTCCTCCTCCTCCTCCCCTCCTCACCTCCTCCTCCTCCCCTCCTCACCTCCTCCTCTCCCTGATTCCTTGTAGCACATTGTCACTGATTGGGGTCTGCCATATAAATGTCCCACATTCGCCTCATTAATCCCCCAGTGCGCCTCTCTCCTCCTTCCCTCCTCCCCTCCCTCCTCACCTCCTCCCCTCCCCCCCTCCCACATCCGCCTCATTAATCCCCCAGTGCGCCTCTCTCCTTCCCAGGACAGGTGCAGAATGCTCCCTGCCCCGCAGAGCTTACACTTCAATCTTAGCGCCCGAAGCGCAGGCCGACGATTTGACTTCGTAACAATGTTTCTGACAGTTGCATTCACATCAGATTCACCCACTTCAAAGACGTGTCTCCTGGAGAACCCTTTCTCATACCAGCCAGTGGCAGGGACAGGGGTAACCGCGCCTTTTGGCAGGGACCGGGGTAACCGCGCCTTTTGGCAGGGACAGGGGTAACCGCGCCTTTTGGCAGGGACAGGGGTAACCGCGCCATTTGGCAGGGACAGGGGTAACCGCGCCATTTGGCAGGGACAGGGGTAACCGCGCCTTTTGGCAGGGACAGGGGTAACCGCGCCTTTTGGCAGGGACAGGGGTAACCGCGCCTTTTGGCAGGGACAGGGGTAACCGCGCTATTTTGGCAGTGACAGGGGTAACCGCGCCGTTTGGTAGGGACAGGGGTAACCGCGCCATTTTGGCAGGGACAGGGGTAACCGCGCCTTTTGGCAGGGACAGGGGTAACCGCGCCATTTGGCAGGGACAGGGGTAACCGCGCCTTTTGGCAGGGACAGGGGTAACCGCACCTTTTGGCAGGGACAGGGGTAACCGCGCCATTTTGGCAGGGACCGGGGTAACCGCGCCATTTGGCAGGGACAGGGGTAACCGCGCCTTTTGGCAGGGACAGGGGTAACCGCGCCATTTTGTCAGGGACAGGGGTAACCGCGCCATTTTGGCAGGGACAGGGGTAACCGCGCCATTTTAGCAGGGACAGGGGTAACCGTGCCATTTTGGCAGGGACAGGGGTAACCGCGCCATTTTGGCAGGGACAGGGGTAACCGCGCCATTTTGGATTCTTCATTTAATTTCTCGCCCCCAAACTCGCGTTGTTACTTTCCGAGAACCATGGTTATCTTATTTTACAAAAACAACAAACGTTGAATCCATTGTTACCAGGCAGCAGCACTCCTCGGACCCCAAGGCCACGTAACAATGGATTCAACGTTTTGGTCATGTTTGTAAAAACAATATGGCCGCTAGAGCCACCATCAGAGGGCCGCAATGGGGTTTTCCGATGGCGGAGCGAGCCCTGACCACGCGGCCATGTCGTGTCCAGACATAAGTGGACCACGGAGCAGCGTGGATTCTGCTTTAACCATTAGACCGCTGCCGGACCTCAGGGTCATGTGATCGCTCCAGCAGCAATCAGAACACGACCAGGTCCCTGACGCCAGAAACGGTAGCGGTTCCACCATCGGAGGGGTCAGCTCGATCCCCCGCAGAGAGCCTGCCTGTGCCGTAATACCCGCGGTATCTCGCCCACGGGGGCCCCAGCCAGGCCTTACGGGGGCCCCAGCCAGGCCTTACGGGTGCCTCAGCCAGGCCTTACGGGTGCCCCAGCCAGGCCTTACGGGTGCCCCAGCCAGGCCTTACGGGTGCCCCAGCCAGGCCTTACGGGTGCCCCTGCCAGGCCTTACGGGTGCCCCTGCCAGGCCTTACGGGTGCCCCTGCCAGGCCTTACGGGTGCCCCTGCCAGGCCTTACGGGTGCCCCAGCCAGGCCTTACGGGTGCCCCTGCCAGGCCTTACGGGTGCCCCAGCCAGGCCTTACGGGTGCCCCTGCCAGGCCTTACGGGTGCCCCAGCCAGGCCTTACGGTGCCCCAGCCAGGCCTTACGGGTGCCCCAGCCAGGCCTTACGGGTGCGCCTGCCAGGCCTTACGGGTGCGCCTGCCAGGCCTTACGGGTGCCCCTGCCAGGCCTTACGGGTGCCCCAGCCAGGCCTTACGGGTGCCCCAGCCAGGCCTTACGGGTGCACGGTGGGAAAAGGAGCGAGGTGTGTAACAGGGACTTATCCATGTTTATATAAAGAGGCCTCAGAGCTCTGAGAATCCAGCAGAGAGAGAGAGTTAATTGCAGCCACTCAATTAACTAGTCTCCACCTGAACTAATGAGAGCTTTGTAAAAAGCCTCATGAGAGACACAGGAGAGAGATTCCGTAGCTCATATTTGGGCTGACATAAGGAGGAGGAGGACCGACCAGAGATTTCCTTATCCCACAACTGCGCTGACCTGAGGAAAAGATGATGTCTGGATGCACACAGAAGGACTGTATGCTGACAGCAAGACAAGGGGACACGACCTCTATACCTGGACATGGACATTACCATAGCACACAAGGGTGCTGACCCAGGAGAGCAGAGAGATCTTCCCATACAGCTACAACAGAAACAGATAAGAGACTTTCTTGTTGTACTGTTGTGTGTGTGTGTGTGTGTGTGTGTGTGTGTGTATTTGTTTGGGGTGGTAATCAGCCTAGCTACCCACCCAGTTAGATACGGCATATACAGTACTGTCTTGTTATTCTACAAAGCGGAGCAGGTTTTTCTTTTATGTTTTGTGTTTACATTGTTACAGGAACAGGCAATAAAGCCTTATGTTAATTTCACCCTGAAACGGTCTTCATTTGCATACCTCGGCACATATCTATTACAAGGTGCTTTTAGGGTATCGCCCTAAACACTGCCATGTAATAGTCATCAGTGAAAGATCTCGGTAAGAGTAACTGTACAATGATATTTACACACTGTCATTAGAACCCTGACAGTGTAAGAGTAACATTATACTGTCATTAGAACCCTGACATTGTAAGAGTAACATCATACTGTCATTAGAACCCTGACACTGTAAGAGTAACATTATTCTGTCATTAGAACCCTGACATTGTAAGAGTAACATTATACTGTCATTAGAACCCTGAAATTGTAAGAGTAACATCATACTGTCATTAGATCCCTGACAGTGTAAGAGTAACATTATACTGTCATTAGAACCCTGACAGTGTAAGAGTAACATTATACTGTCATTAGAACCCTGACATTGTAAGAGTAACATTATACTGTCATTAGAACCCTGACACTGTAAGAGTAACATTATACTGTCATTAGAACCCTTACATTGTAAGAGTAACATTATACTGTCATTAGAACCCTGACAGTGTAAGAGTAACATTATACTGTCATTAGAACCCTGACATTGTAAGAGTAACATCATACTGTCATTAGATCCCTGACAGTGTAAGAGTAACATTATACTGTCATTAGAACCCTGACAGTGTAAGAGTAACATTATACTGTTATTAGAACCCTGACATTGTAAGAGTAACATTATACTGTCATTAGAACCCTGACACTGTAAGAGTAACATTATACTGTCATTAGAACCCTGACACTGTAAGAGTAACATTATACTGTCATTAGAACCCTGACACTGTAAGAGTAACATTATACTGTCATTAGAACCCTTACATTGTAAGAGTAACATTATACTGTCATTAGAACCCTGACATTGTAAGAGTAACATCATACTGTCATTAGAACCCTGACATTGTAAGAGTAACATTATACTGTCATTAGAACCCTGACATTGTAAGAGTAACATTATACTGTCATTAGAACCCTGACACTGTAAGAGTAACATTATACTGTCATTAGAACCCTGACATTGTAAGAGTAACATTACACTGTCATTAGAACCCTGACATTGTAAGAGTAACATTATACTGTCATTAGAACCCTGACATTGTAAGAGTAACATTATACTGTCATTAGATCCCTGACATTGTAAGAGTGACATTATACTGTCATTAGAACCCTGACATTGTAAGAGTAACATTACACTGTCATTAGAACCCTGACATTGTAAGAGTGACATTATACTGTCATTAGAACCCTGACACTGAAAGAGTAACATTATACATTCATTAGAACCCCGACATTGTAAGAGTAACATTATACATTCATTAGAACCCTGACTTTGTAAGAGTAACATTATACATTCATTAGAACCCTGACACTGTAAGAGTAACATTATACTGTCATTAGAACCCTGACACTGTAAGAGTAACATTATACTGTCATTAGAACCCTGACATTGTAAGAGTAACATTATACTGTCATTAGAACCCTGACAGTGTAAGAGTAACATTATACTGTCATTAGAACCCTGACAGTGTAAGAGTAACATTATACTGCCATTAGAACCCTGACATTGTAAGAGTAACATTATACTGTCATTAGAACCCTGACATTGTAAGAGTAACATTATACTGTCATTAGAACCCTGACATTGTAAGAGTAACATTATACTGTCATTAGAACCCTGACATTGTAAGAGTAACATTATACTGTCATTAGAACCCTGACATTGTAAGAGTAACATTATACTGTCATTAGAACCCTGACATTGTAAGAGTAACATTATACTGTCATTAGAACCCTGACAGTGTAAGAGTAACATTATACTGTCATTAGAACCCTGACAGTGTAAGAGTAACATTATACTGCCATTAGAACCCTGACATTGTAAGAGTAACATTATACTGTCATTAGAACCCTGATATTGTAAGAGTAACATTATACATTCACTAGAACCCTGACATTGTAAGAGTAACATTATACTGTCATTAGAACCCTGACATTGTAAGAGTAACATTATACTGTCATTAGAACCCTGACAGTGTAAGAGTAACATTATACTGTCATTAGAACCCTGACACTGTAAGAGTAACATTATACTGTCATTAGAACCCTGACACTGTAAGAGTAACATTATACTGTCATTAGAACCCTGACATTGTAAGAGTAACATTATACTGTCATTAGAACCCTGACATTGTAAGAGTAACATTATACATTCATTAGAACCCTGACATTGTAAGAGTAACATTATTCTGTTATTAGAACCCTGACAGTGTAAGAATAACATTATACTGTCATTAGAACCCTGACATTGTAAGAGTAACATTATACATTCACTAGAACCCTGACATTGTAAGAGTAACATTATACTGTCATTAGAACCCTGACATTGTAAGAGTAACATTATACTGTCATTAGAACCCTGACAGTGTAAGAGTAACATTATACTGTCATTAGAACCCTGACATTGTAAGAGTAACATTATACATTCACTAGAACCCTGACATTGTAAGAGTAACATTATACTGTCATTAGAACCCTGATATTGTAAGAGTAACATTATACTGTCATTAGATCCCTGACATTGTAAGAGTAACAGTATACTGTCATTAGATCCCTGACAGTGTAAGAGTAACATAATACTGTCATTAGAACCCTGACATTGTAAGAGTAACATTATACATTCACTAGAACCCTGACATTGTAAGAGTAACATTATACTGTCATTAGAACCCTGACATTGTAAGAGTAACATTATACTGTCATTAGAACCCTGACAGTGTAAGAGTAACATTATACTGTCATTAGAACCCTGACACTGTAAGAGTAACATTATACTGTCATTAGAACCCTGACACTGTAAGAGTAACATTATACTGTCATTAGAACCCTGACATTGTAAGAGTAACATTATACTGTCATTAGAACCCTGACATTGTAAGAGTAACATTATATATTCATTAGAACCCTGACATTGTAAGAGTAACATTATTCTGTTATTAGAACCCTGACAGTGTAAGAGTAACATTATACTGTCATTAGAACCCTGACATTGTAAGAGTAACATTATACATTCATTAGAACCCTGATATTGTAAGAGTAACATTATACTGTCATTAGAACCCTGACATTGTAAGAGTAACATTATACTGCCATTAGAACCCTGACATTGTAAGAGTAACATTATACTGTCATTAGAACCCTGACAGTGTAAGAGTAACATTATACTGTCATTAGAACCCTGACACTGTAAGAGTAACATTATACTGTCATTAGAACCCTGACAGTGTAAGAGTAACATTATACTGTCATTAGAACCCTGACAGTGTAAGAGTAACATTATACTGCCATTAGAACCCTGACATTGTAAGAGTAACATTATACTGTCATTAGAACCCTGACAGTGTAAGAGTAACATTATACTGCCATTAGAACCCTGACAGTGTAAGAGTAACATTATACTGTCATTAGAACCCTGACATTGTAAGAGTAACATTATACTGTCATTAGAACCCTGACATTATAAGAGTAACATTATACTGTCATTAGAACCCTGACATTGTAAGAGTAACATTATACTGTCATTAGAACCCTGACAGTGTAAGAGTAACATTATACTGCCATTAGAACCCTGACAGTGTAAGAGTAACATTATACTGTCATTAGAACCCTGACAGTGTAAGAGTAACATTATACTGTCATTAGAACCCTGACAGTGTAAGAGTAACATTATACTGTCATTAGAACCCTGACATTGTAAGAGTAACATTATACTGCCATTAGAACCCTGACAGTGTAAGAGTAACATCATACTGACAATGTAAGAGTAACATTATTCTGTCATTAGAACCCTGACAGTGTAAGAGTAACATTATACTGTCATTAGAACCCGGACACTGTAAGAGTAACATTATACTGACATTAGAACCCTGACAGTGTAAGAGTAACATTATACTGTCATTAGAACCCTGACACTGTAAGAGTAACACTATACTGTCATTGGAACCCTGACAGTGTAAGAGTAACATTATACTGTCATTAGAACCCTGACAGTGTAAGAGTAACATTATACTGTCATTAGAACCCTGACAGTGTAAGAGTAACATTATACTGTCATTAGAACCCTGACAGTGTAAGAGTAACATTATACTGCCATTAGAACCCTGACATTGTAAGAGTAACATTATACTGTCATTAGAACCCTGACAGTGTAAGAGTAACATTATACTGCCATTAGAACCCTGACAGTGTAAGAGTAACATTATACTGTCATTAGAACCCTGACATTGTAAGAGTAACATTATACTGTCATTAGAACCCTGACATTATAAGAGTAACATTATACTGTCATTAGAACCCTGACATTGTAAGAGTAACATTATACTGTCATTAGAACCCTGACAGTGTAAGAGTAACATTATACTGCCATTAGAACCCTGACAGTGTAAGAGTAACATTATACTGTCATTAGAACCCTGACAGTGTAAGAGTAACATTATACTGTCATTAGAACCCTGACAGTGTAAGAGTAACATTATACTGTCATTAGAACCCTGACATTGTAAGAGTAACATTATACTGCCATTAGAACCCTGACAGTGTAAGAGTAACATCATACTGACAATGTAAGAGTAACATTATTCTGTCATTAGAACCCTGACAGTGTAAGAGTAACATTATACTGTCATTAGAACCCGGACACTGTAAGAGTAACATTATACTGACATTAGAACCCTGACAGTGTAAGAGTAACATTATACTGTCATTAGAACCCTGACACTGTAAGAGTAACATCATACTGTCATTAGAACCCTGACAGTGTAAGAGTAACATTATACTGTCATTAGAACCCTGACACTGTAAGAGTAACACTATACTGTCATTGGAACCCTGACAGTGTAAGAGTAACATTATACTGTCATTAGAACCCTGACAGTGTAAGAGTAACATTATACTGTCATTAGAACCCTGACAGTGTAAGAGTAACATTATACTGTCATTAGAACCCTGACACTGTAAGAGTAACACTATACTGTCATTGGAACCCTGACAGTGTAAGAGTAACACTATACTGTCATTGGAACCCTGACACTGTAAGAGTAACACTATACTGTCATTGGAACCCTGACAGTGTAAGAGTAACATTATACTGTCATTAGAACCCTGACAGTGTAAGAGTAACATTATACTGTCATTAGAACCCTGACAGTGTAAGAGTAACATTATACTGTCATTAGAACCCTGACACTGTAAGAGTAACATTATACTGACAATGTAAGAGTAACATTATAGAGATACCAGAGATAAACGCTGCAATAACTGCAACCGAGAAGGTCACTTCGCTAAAGAAGACTGTCCAAAGCCAAAGACCCCCACCCCTGGGGCCATGGCCTTCACAGTTAAAATGAGGGAACAGGCCTCCACATCCTCGGGGAGCGCCCCTGCGCTCAGCCCCGAAGAAACACCCCAACCGGATGTCTACAGACGAGTAGGTCCTGCGGCTATCATACGAGTCCTAGTTGAAGGCCTGAGATCTCCGCGGTGGTACAGGCGGTCCTCGGTTATCCAACGGGACCCGTTCTGGAGGTAGCGTTGGATAGTGACACCGTTGTAAAGTGAATCCCATGTTAATCAGTGGCGGTGAGCGTCGGATAACGCATTCAGGCGTCAAAAACGGCCTTCAAGCGTTGCATTGTAAAGCGTTGGATATGCCATTCGTTGTAAAGTGAAACGTTGGATAACGAGGATTACCTGTATAGGGAGGGAGGCATCAGGACCGGCTATCAGGGATGGTTCGCCGGTCAGCGGAGCGCCTCCAGCCCAGGAGGATCCTGGCGCAGCCGGCATGAACCTCACTGGCATTCACACTCCGGACATCACACCAGAGGGTATAAGTGGGATTTATTGGGTACAGCATAGATATTACAGGTCCCATACCCTGAAGGCAGTACCCCGGGATTGAGGCCCTGAGCACCCCTCAGCATACCTTACCCCTTAACAGGGCAAGGCCTCAGCCCACTCCTGTCCAGGAGAGACTTACTGCTGCGTCCTCATAGCAGGGAGGGCAGCACAGAACTAACCCCCAGAACCCTTACTCTAACCTCTAGGGGGAAACCCCCTCCTCCTTCCCAGGGGAGGGGCTTGTAAGCCGGCCTCCTGTCAGTCATAGGCCCCCCCTGTAATACCAGGCTACCCCTGAACTGTATTAGGTAACACACATATATAATAACACAACCAGGCCCTGCAGGGTTTGCTCCCAACACTGCCCCCTCTGTGCTGGCGCTGACAGTGCTAGAGGGGCCGAGAATTAGTAGCGCAGGGGGACTTGGCTACATATGTAACCCACCTTAACATTTGGGTTACAATATTTACTTTATACTAATAATGTTAAAATACTTCTACATGTCGTATGTCAGAATCCTACTCTCAACATGTACCATTTCCCCGACTATTAGTTCAGTGAACGAGCGGCAGCATCTCTGTCCTATTAATCCAGTTGCTCTATTAGTGAGGCAGACAATAGTGAACCGCCACCACAGCGGGTCAGAGTATCACTAGAGCTTCAGTGTGCACAGAAATTCAATAGCAAAACTGCTTCCTGCCCTGCAGAGCTTACACTCTAATGTGAATACTTGAGGCGAAGAGATAATGGCATTGCAGGCTAATTCTTCTGTGACAATACCGCTGGGCCGTTATTACTCAGCGTGTCCCGTCCCATAACACCGCTGGGCCGTTATTACTCGGCGTGTCCCGTCCCATAACACCGCTGGGCCGTTATTACTCTGTGTGTCCCGTCCCATAACACCGCTGGGACGTTATTACTCAGCGTGTCCCGTCCCATAACACCGCTGGGCCATTATTACTCTGTGTGTCCCGTCCCATAACACCGCTGGGCCATTATTACTCGGCGTGTCCCGTCACATAACACCGCTGGGCCGTTATTACTCGGCGTGTCCCGTCACATAACACCGCTGGGCTGTTATTACTCGGCGTGTCCCGTCCCATAACACCGCTGGGCCGTTATTACTCTGTGTGTCCCGTCCCATAACACCGCTGGGCCGTTATTACTCTGTGTGTCCCGTCCCATAACACCGCTGGGCTGTTATTACTCGGCGTGTCCCGTCCCATAACACCGCTGGGCCGTTATTACTCTGCGTGTCCCGTCCCATAACACCGCTGGGCCGTTATTACTCAGCGTGTCCCGTCCCATAACACCGCTGGGCCGTTATTACTCAGCGTGAGCCGTCCCATAACACCGCTGGGACGTTATTACTCAGCGTGAGCCGTCCCATAACACCGCTGGGCCGTTATTACTCAGCGTGACCCGTCCCATAACACCGCTGGGACGTTATTACTCTGCGTGTCCCGTCCCATAACACCGCTGGGACATTATTACTCAGCGTGAGCCGTCCCATAACACCGCTGGGCCGTTATTACTCTGTGTCCCGTCCCATAACACTGCTGGGCCGTTATTACTCTGTGTCCCGTCCCATAACACCGCTGGGACGTTATTACTCTGTGTCCCGTCCCATAACACCGCTGGGACGTTATTACTCTGTGTCCTGTCCCATAACACCGCTGGGCCGTTATTACTCAGCGTGTCCCGTCCCATAACACCGCTGGGACGTTATTACTCAGCGTGTCCCGTCCCATAACACCGCTGGGACGTTATTACTCAGCGTGAGCCATCCCATAACACCGCTGGGCCGTTATTACTCAGCGTGAGCCGTCCCATAACACCGCTGGGACGTTATTACTCAGCGTGTCCCGTCCCATAACACCGCTGGGCCGTTATTACTCAGCGTGTCCCGTCCCATAACACCGCTGGGCTGTTATTACTCGGCGTGTCCCGTCCCATAACACCGCTGGGACGTTATTACTCTGTGTCCCGTCCCATAACACCGCTGGGCCGTTATTACTCAGCGTGTCCCGTCCCATAACACCGCTGGGCTGTTATTACTCTGCGTGTCCCGTCCCATAACACCGCTGGGCCGTTATTACTCAGCGTGTCCCGTCCCATAACACCACTGGGACGTTATTACTCAGTGTGTCCCGTCCCATAACACCGCTGGGACGTTATTACTCCGTGTGTCCCGTCCCATAACACCGCTGGGCCGTTATTACTCTGTGTCCCGTCCCATAACACCGCTGGGACGTTATTACTCTGTGTGTCCCGTCCCATAACACCGCTGGGCCGTTATTACTCTGTGTGTCCCGTCCCATAACACCGCTGGGCCGTTATTACTCAGCGTGTCCCGTCCCATAACACCGCTGGGACGTTATTACTCTGCGTGTCCCGTCCCATAACACCGCTGGGCCGTTATTACTCTGTGTGTCCCGTCCCATAACACCGCTGGGCCGTTATTACTTGGCGTGTCCCGTCCCATAACACCGCTGGGACGTTATTACTCTGTGTGTCCCGTCCCATAACACCGCTGGGACGTTATTACTCCGTGTGTCCCGTCCCATAACACCGCTGGGCAGTTATTACTCAGCGTGTGCCGTCCCATAACACCGCGGGGCCGTTATTACTCAGCGTGTCCCGTCCCATAACACCGCTGGGCCGTTATTACTCTGTGTGTCCCGTCCCATAACACCGCTGGGCCGTTATTACTCAGCGTGTCCCGTCCCATAACACCGCTGGGACGTTATTACTCGGTGTCCCGTCCCATAACACCGCTGGGCCGTTATTACTCTGTGTGTCCCGTCCCATAACACCGCTGGGCCGTTATTACTCTGCGTGTCCCGTCCCATAACACCGCTGGGACGTTATTACTCAGCGTGTTCCGTCCCATAACACCGCTGGGCCGTTATTACTCTGTGTGTCCCGTCCCATAACACCGCTGGGCCGTTATTACTCTGCGTGTCCCGTCCCATAACACCGCTGGGCCGTTATTACTCAGCGTGTCCCGTCCCATAACACCGCTGGGACGTTATTACTCAGCGTGTTCCGTCCCATAACACCGCTGGGCCGTTATTACTCTGTGTGTCCCGTCCCATAACACCGCTGGGCCGTTATTACCCTGTGTCCCGTCCCATAACACCGCTGGGCCATTATTACTCGGCGTGTTCCGTCCCATAACACCGCTGGGCCGTTATTACTCTGTGTCCCGTCCCATAACACCGCTGGGCCGTTATTACTCTGTGTGTCCCGTCCCATAACACCGCTGGGCCGTTATTACTCAGCGTGTCCCGTCCCATAACACCGCTGGGACGTTATTACTCTGCGTGTCCCGTCCCATAACACCGCTGGGCCGTTATTACTCTGTGTGTCCCGTCCCATAACACCGCTGGGCCGTTATTACTTGGCGTGTCCCGTCCCATAACACCGCTGGGACGTTATTACTCTGTGTGTCCCGTCCCATAACACCGCTGGGACGTTATTACTCCGTGTGTCCCGTCCCATAACACCGCTGGGCCGTTATTACTCAGCGTGTGCCGTCCCATAACACCGCGGGGCCGTTATTACTCAGCGTGTCCCGTCCCATAACACCGCTGGGCCGTTATTACTCTGTGTGTCCCGTCCCATAACACCGCTGGGCCGTTATTACTCAGCGTGTCCCGTCCCATAACACCGCTGGGACGTTATTACTCGGTGTCCCGTCCCATAACACCGCTGGGCCGTTATTACTCTGTGTGTCCCGTCCCATAACACCGCTGGGCCGTTATTACTCTGCGTGTCCCGTCCCATAACACCGCTGGGACGTTATTACTCAGCGTGTTCCGTCCCATAACACCGCTGGGCCGTTATTACTCTGTGTGTCCCGTCCCATAACACCGCTGGGCCGTTATTACTCTGCGTGTCCCGTCCCATAACACCTCTGGGCCGTTATTACTCAGCGTGTCCCGTCCCATAACACCGCTGGGACGTTATTACTCAGCGTGTTCCGTCCCATAACACCGCTGGGCCGTTATTACTCTGTGTGTCCCGTCCCATAACACCGCTGGGCCGTTATTACTCTGTGTCCCGTCCCATAACACCGCTGGGCCATTATTACTCGGCGTGTTCCGTCCCATAACACCGCTGGGCCGTTATTACTCAGCGTGTCCCGTCCCATAACACCGCTGGGCCGTTATTACTCTGCGTGCCCCGTCCCATAACACCGCTGGGCCGTTATTACTCTGCGTGTCCCGTCCCATAACACCGCTGGGCCGTTATTACTCTGCGTGTCCCGTCCCATAACACCGCTGGGACGTTATTATTCTGCGTGTCCCGTCCCATAACACCGCTGGGCCGTTATTACTCAGCGTGTCCCGTCCCATAACACCGCTGGGCCGTTATTACTCTGTGTGTCCCGTCCCATAACACCGCTGGGCCGTTATTACTCTGCATGCCCCATCCCATAACACCGCTGGGCCGTTATTACTCAGCGTGTCCCGTCCCATAACACCGCTGGGCCGTTATTACTCCGCGTGTCCCGTCCCATAACACCGCTGGGCCGTTATTACTCTGTGTGTCCCGTCCCATAACACCGCTGGGCCGTTATTACTCTGTGTGTCCCGTCCCATAACACCGCTGGGCCGTTATTACTCTGTGTGTCCCGTCCCATAACACCGCTGGGCCGTTATTACTCTGTGTGTCCCGTCCCATAACACCGCTGGGCCGTTATTACTCTGCGTGTCCCGTCCCATAACACCGCTGGGCCGTTATTACTCTGTGTGTCCCGTCCCATAACACCGCTGGGCCGTTATTACTCAGCGTGTCCCGTCCCATAACACCGCTGGGACGTTATTACTCGGTGTCCCGTCCCATAACACCGCTGGGACGTTATTACTCTGTGTGTCCCGTCCCATAACACCGCTGGGCCGTTATTACTCTGCGTGTCCCGTCCCATAACACCGCTGGGCCGTTATTACTCTGCGTGTCCCGTCCCATAACACCGCTGGGCCGTTATTACTCTGCGTGTCCCGTCCCATAACACCGCTGGGCCGTTATTACTCAGCGGGTCCCGTCCCATAACACCGCTGGGCCGTTATTACTCTGTGTGTCACGTCCCATAACACCGCTGGGCCGTTATTACTCTGTGTGTCCCGTCCCATAACACCGCTGGGCCGTTATTACTCAGCGTGTCCCGTCCCATAACACCGCTGGGCCGTTATTACTCTGTGTGTCACGTCCCATAACACCGCTGGGACGTTATTACTCTGCGTGTCCCGTCCCATAACACCGCTGGGCCGTTATTACTCTGCGTGCCCCGTCCCATAACACCGCTGGGCCGTTATTACTCTGTGTGTCCCGTCCCATAACACCGCTGGGCCGTTATTACCCTGTGTCCCGTCCCATAACACCGCTGGGCCATTATTACTCGGCGTGTTCCGTCCCATAACACCGCTGGGCCGTTATTACTCTGTGTCCCGTCCCATAACACCGCTGGGCCGTTATTACTCTGTGTGTCCCGTCCCATAACACCGCTGGGCCGTTATTACTCAGCGTGTCCCGTCCCATAACACCGCTGGGACGTTATTACTCTGCGTGTCCCGTCCCATAACACCGCTGGGCCGTTATTACTCTGTGTGTCCCGTCCCATAACACCGCTGGGCCGTTATTACTTGGCGTGTCCCGTCCCATAACACCGCTGGGACGTTATTACTCTGTGTGTCCCGTCCCATAACACCGCTGGGACGTTATTACTCCGTGTGTCCCGTCCCATAACACCGCTGGGCCGTTATTACTCAGCGTGTGCCGTCCCATAACACCGCGGGGCCGTTATTACTCAGCGTGTCCCGTCCCATAACACCGCTGGGCCGTTATTACTCTGTGTGTCCCGTCCCATAACACCGCTGGGCCGTTATTACTCAGCGTGTCCCGTCCCATAACACCGCTGGGACGTTATTACTCGGTGTCCCGTCCCATAACACCGCTGGGCCGTTATTACTCTGTGTGTCCCGTCCCATAACACCGCTGGGCCGTTATTACTCTGCGTGTCCCGTCCCATAACACCGCTGGGACGTTATTACTCAGCGTGTTCCGTCCCATAACACCGCTGGGCCGTTATTACTCTGTGTGTCCCGTCCCATAACACCGCTGGGCCGTTATTACTCTGCGTGTCCCGTCCCATAACACCTCTGGGCCGTTATTACTCAGCGTGTCCCGTCCCATAACACCGCTGGGACGTTATTACTCAGCGTGTTCCGTCCCATAACACCGCTGGGCCGTTATTACTCTGTGTGTCCCGTCCCATAACACCGCTGGGCCGTTATTACTCTGTGTCCCGTCCCATAACACCGCTGGGCCATTATTACTCGGCGTGTTCCGTCCCATAACACCGCTGGGCCGTTATTACTCAGCGTGTCCCGTCCCATAACACCGCTGGGCCGTTATTACTCTGCGTGCCCCGTCCCATAACACCGCTGGGCCGTTATTACTCTGCGTGTCCCGTCCCATAACACCGCTGGGCCGTTATTACTCTGCGTGTCCCGTCCCATAACACCGCTGGGACGTTATTATTCTGCGTGTCCCGTCCCATAACACCGCTGGGCCGTTATTACTCAGCGTGTCCCGTCCCATAACACCGCTGGGCCGTTATTACTCTGTGTGTCCCGTCCCATAACACCGCTGGGCCGTTATTACTCTGCATGCCCCATCCCATAACACCGCTGGGCCGTTATTACTCAGCGTGTCCCGTCCCATAACACCGCTGGGCCGTTATTACTCCGCGTGTCCCGTCCCATAACACCGCTGGGCCGTTATTACTCTGTGTGTCCCGTCCCATAACACCGCTGGGCCGTTATTACTCTGTGTGTCCCGTCCCATAACACCGCTGGGCCGTTATTACTCTGTGTGTCCCGTCCCATAACACCGCTGGGCCGTTATTACTCTGTGTGTCCCGTCCCATAACACCGCTGGGCCGTTATTACTCTGCGTGTCCCGTCCCATAACACCGCTGGGCCGTTATTACTCTGTGTGTCCCGTCCCATAACACCGCTGGGCCGTTATTACTCAGCGTGTCCCGTCCCATAACACCGCTGGGACGTTATTACTCGGTGTCCCGTCCCATAACACCGCTGGGACGTTATTACTCTGTGTGTCCCGTCCCATAACACCGCTGGGCCGTTATTACTCTGCGTGTCCCGTCCCATAACACCGCTGGGCCGTTATTACTCTGCGTGTCCCGTCCCATAACACCGCTGGGCCGTTATTACTCTGCGTGTCCCGTCCCATAACACCGCTGGGCCGTTATTACTCAGCGGGTCCCGTCCCATAACACCGCTGGGCCGTTATTACTCTGTGTGTCACGTCCCATAACACCGCTGGGCCGTTATTACTCTGTGTGTCCCGTCCCATAACACCGCTGGGCCGTTATTACTCAGCGTGTCCCGTCCCATAACACCGCTGGGCCGTTATTACTCTGTGTGTCACGTCCCATAACACCGCTGGGACGTTATTACTCTGCGTGTCCCGTCCCATAACACCGCTGGGCCGTTATTACTCTGCGTGCCCCGTCCCATAACACCGCTGGGCCGTTATTACTCAGCGTGTCCCGTCCCATAACACCGCTGGGACGTTATTACTCAGCGTGTCCCGTCCCATAACACCGCTGGGCCGTTATTACTCTGCGTGTCCCGTCCCATACCACCGCTGGGCCGTTATTACTCAGTGTGTCCCGTCCCATAACACCGCTGGGCCGTTATTACTCTGTGTGTCCCGTCCCATAACACCGCTGGGCTGTTATTACTCTGTGTCCCGTCCCATAACACCGCTGGGCCGTTATTACTCAGCGTGTCCCGTCCCATAACACCGCTGGGCCGTTATTACTCTGCGTGTCCCGTCCCATAACACCGCTGGGCCGTTATTACTCTGCGTGTCCCGTCCCATAACACCGCTGGGCCGTTATTACTCCGCGTGTCCCGTCCCATAACACCGCTGGGCCGTTATTACTCTGTGTGTCCCGTCCCATAACACCGCGGGGCCGTTATTACTCAGCGTGTCCCGTCCCATAACACCGCTGGGACGTTATTACTCAACGTGTCCCGTCCCATAACACCGCTGGGCCGTTATTACTCTGTGTGTCCCGTCCCATAACACCGCTGGGCCGTTATTACTCTGTGTGTCCCATCCCATAACACCGCTGGGCCGTTATTACTCAGCGTGTCCCGTCCCATAACACCGCTGGGACGTTATTACTCTGTGTGTCCTGTCCCATAACACCGCTGGGCCGTTATTACTCCGCGTGTCCCGTCCCATAACACCGCTGGGCCGTTATTACTCAGCGTGTCCCGTCCCATAACACCGCTGGGCCGTTATTACTCTGCGTGTCCCGTCCCATAACACCGCTGGGCCGTTATTACTCTGCGTGTCCCGTCCCATAACACCGCTGGGCCGTTATTACTCTGTGTGTCCCGCCCCATAACACCGCTGGGCCGTTATTACTCTGTGTGTCCCGTCCCATAAAACCGCTGGGCCGTTATTACTCTGTGTGACCCGTCCCATAACACCGCTGGGCCGTTATTACTCTGTGTGTCCCGTCCCATAACACCGCTGGGCCGTTATTACTCTGCGAGCCGTCCCATAACACCGCTGGGCCGTTATTACTCTGTGTCCCCCGTCCCATAACACCGCTGGGCCTGTTATTACTCTGTGTCCCCCGTCCCATAACACCGCTGGGCCTGTTATTACTCTGTGTGTCCCGTCCCATAACACCGCTGGGCCGTTATTACTCTGTGTGTCCCGTCCCATAACACCGCTGGGCCGTTATTACTCTGCGTGTCCCGTCCCATAACACCGCTGGGCCTGTTATTACTCTGTGTGTCCCGTCCCATAACACCGCTGGGCCGTTATTACTCAGCGTGAGCCGTCCCATAACACCGCTGGGCCGTTATTACTCAGCGTGAGCCGTCCCATAACACCGCTGGGCCGTTATTACTTGGCGTGTCCCGTCCCATAACACCGCTGGGCCGTTATTACTCTGCGTGTCCCGTCCCATAACACCACTGGGCCGTTATTACTCAGCGTGTCCCGTCCCATAACACCTCTGGGACGTTATTACTCCGTGTGTCCCGTCCCATAACACCGCTGGGACGTTATTACTCTGTGTGTCCCGTCCCATAACACCGCTGGGCCGTTATTACTCTGTGTGTCCCGTCCCATAACACCGCTGGGCCGTTATTACTCAGCGTGTCCCGTCCCATAACACCGCTGGGACGTTATTACTCTGCGTGTCCCGTCCCATAACACCGCTGGGCCGTTATTACTCTGTGTGTCCCGTCCCATAACACCGCTGGGCCGTTATTACTTGGCGTGTCCCGTCCCATAACACCGCTGGGACGTTATTACTCTGTGTGTCCCGTCCCATAACACCGCTGGGACGTTATTACTCCGTGTGTCCCGTCCCATAACACCGCTGGGCCGTTATTACTCAGCGTGTGCCGTCCCATAACACCGCGGGCCGTTATTACTCAGCGTGTCCCGTCCCATAACACCGCTGGGCCGTTATTACTCTGTGTGTCCCGTCCCATAACACCGCTGGGCCGTTATTACTTGGCGTGTCCCGTCCCATAACACCGCTGGGACGTTATTACTCTGTGTGTCCCGTCCCATAACACCGCTGGGACGTTATTACTCCGTGTGTCCCGTCCCATAACACCGCTGGGCCGTTATTACTCAGCGTGTGCCGTCCCATAACACCGCGGGCCGTTATTACTCAGCGTGTCCCGTCCCATAACACCGCTGGGCCGTTATTACTCTGTGTGTCCCGTCCCATAACACCGCTGGGCCGTTATTACTCAGCGTGTCCCGTCCCATAACACCGCTGGGACGTTATTACTCTGTGTCCCGTCCCATAACACCGCTGGGCCGTTATTACTCTGTGTGTCCCGTCCCATAACACCGCTGGGCCGTTATTACTCTGCGTGTCCCGTCCCATAACACCGCTGGGACGTTATTACTCAGCGTGTTCCGTCCCATAACACCGCTGGGCCGTTATTACTCTGTGTGTCCCGTCCCATAACACCGCTGGGCCGTTATTACTCTGCGTGTCCCGTCCCATAACACCGCTGGGCCGTTATTACTCAGCGTGTCCCGTCCCATAACACCGCTGGGACGTTATTACTCAGCGTGTTCCGTCCCATAACACCGCTGGGCCGTTATTACTCTGTGTGTCCCGTCCCATAACACCGCTGGGCCGTTATTACTCTGTGTCCCGTCCCATAACACCGCTGGGCCATTATTACTCGGCGTGTTCCGTCCCATAACACCGCTGGGCCGTTATTACTCAGCGTGTCCCGTCCCATAACACCGCTGGGCCGTTATTACTCTGCGTGCCCCGTCCCATAACACCGCTGGGCCGTTATTACTCTGCGTGTCCCGTCCCATAACACCGCTGGGCCGTTATTACTCTGCGTGTCCCGTCCCATAACACCGCTGGGACGTTATTATTCTGCGTGTCCCGTCCCATAACACCGCTGGGCCGTTATTACTCAGCGTGTCCCGTCCCATAACACCGCTGGGCCGTTATTACTCTGTGTGTCCCGTCTCATAACACCGCTGGGCCGTTATTACTCTGCATGCCCCGTCCCATAACACCGCTGTGCCGTTATTACTCAGCGTGTCCCGTCCCATAACACCGCTGGGCCGTTATTACTCCGCGTGTCCCGTCCCATAACACCGCTGGGCCGTTATTACTCTGTGTGTCCCGTCCCATAACACCGCTGGGCCGTTATTACTCTGTGTGTCCCGTCCCATAACACCGCTGGGCCGTTATTACTCTGTGTGTCCCGTCCCATAACACCGCTGGGCCGTTATTACTCTGTGTGTCCCGTCCCATAACACCGCTGGGCCGTTATTACTCTGCGTGTCCCGTCCCATAACACCGCTGGGCCGTTATTACTCTGTGTGTCCCGTCCCATAACACCGCTGGGCCGTTATTACTCCGCGTGTCCCGTCCCATAACACCGCTGGGCCGTTATTACTCAGCGTGTCCCGTCCCATAACACCGCTGGGACGTTATTACTCTGTGTGTCCCGTCCCATAACACCGCTGGGCCGTTATTACTCTGCGTGTCCCGTCCCATAACACCGCTGGGCCGTTATTACTCTGCGTGTCCCGTCCCATAACACCGCTGGGCCGTTATTACTCAGCGTGTCCCGTCCCATAACACCGCTGGGCCGTTATTACTCTGTGTGTCACGTCCCATAACACCGCTGGGCCGTTATTACTCTGTGTGTCCCGTCCCATAACACCGCTGGGCCGTTATTACTCAGCGTGTCCCGTCCCATAACACCGCTGGGCCGTTATTACTCTGTGTGTCACGTCCCATAACACCGCTGGGACGTTATTACTCTGCGTGTCCCGTCCCATAACACCGCTGGGCCGTTATTACTCTGCGTGCCCCGTCCCATAACACCGCCGGGCCGTTATTACTCAGCGTGTCCCGTCCCATAACACCGCTGGGACGTTATTACTCAGCGTGTCCCGTCCCATAACACCGCTGGGCCGTTATTACTCTGCGTGTCCCGTCCCATACCACCGCTGGGCCGTTATTACTCAGTGTGTCCCGTCCCATAACACCGCTGGGCCGTTATTACTCAGTGTGTCCCGTCCCATAACACCGCTGGGCCGTTATTACTCTGCGTGTCCCGTCCCATAACACCGCTGGGCCGTTATTACTCTATGTGTCCCGTCCCATAACACCGCTGGGCTGTTATTACTCTGTGTCCCGTCCCATAACACCGCTGGGCCGTTATTACTCAGCGTGTCCCGTCCCATAACACCGCTGGGCCGTTATTACTCTGCGTGTCCCGTCCCATAACAGCGCTGGGCCGTTATTACTCTGCGTGTCCCGTCCCATAACACCGCTGGGCCGTTATTACTCCGCGTGTCCCGTCCCATAACACCGCTGGGCCGTTATTACTCTGTGTGTCCCGTCCCATAACACCGCGGGGCCGTTATTACTCAGCGTGTCCCGTCCCATGACACCGCTGGGACGTTATTACTCAGCGTGTCCCGTCCCATAACACCGCTGGGCCGTTATTACTCTGTGTGTCCCGTCCCATAACACCGCTGGGCCGTTATTACTCTGTGTGTCCCGTCCCATAACACCGCTGGGCCGTTATTACTCAGCGTGTCCCGTCCCATAACACCGCTGGGACGTTATTACTCTGTGTGTCCTGTCCCATAACACCGCTGGGCCGTTATTACTCCGCGTGTCCCGTCCCATAACACCGCTGGGCCGTTATTACTCAGCGTGTCCCGTCCCATAACACCGCTGGGCCGTTATTACTCAGCGTGTCCCGTCCCATAACACCGCTGGGCCGTTATTACTCTGCGTGTCCCGTCCCATAACACCGCTGGGCCGTTATTACTCTGTGTGTCCCGCCCCATAACACCGCTGGGCCGTTATTACTCTGTGTGTCCCGTCCCATAACACCGCTGGGCCGTTATTACTCTGTGTGACCCGTCCCATAACACCGCTGGGCCGTTATTACTCTGTGTGTCCCGTCCCATAACACCGCTGGGCCGTTATTACTCTGCGAGCCGTCCCATAACACCGCTGGGCCGTTATTACTCTGTGTCCCCCGTCCCATAACACCGCTGGGCCGTTATTACTCAGCGTGAGCCGTCCCATAACACCGCTGGGCCGTTATTACTCAGCGTGAGCCGTCCCATAACACCGCTGGGCCGTTATTACTTGGCGTGTCCCGTCCCATAACACCGCTGGGCCGTTATTACTCTGCGTGTCCCGTCCCATAACACCACTGGGCCGTTATTACTCAGCGTGTCCCGTCCCATAACACCGCTGGGACGTTATTACTCCGTGTGTCCCGTCCCATAACACCGCTGGGACGTTATTACTCTGTGTCCCGTCCCATAACACCGCTGGGCCGTTATTACTCTGTGTGTCCCGTCCCATAACACCGCTGGGCCGTTATTACTCTGCGTGTCCCGTCCCATAACACCACTGGGCCGTTATTACTCAGCGTGTCCCGTCCCATAACACCGCTGGGCCGTTATTACTCAGCGTGTCCCGTCCCATAACACCGCTGGGACGTTATTACTCTGTGTGTCCCGTCCCATAACACCGCTGGGCCGTTATTACTCAGCGTGTCCCGTCCCATAACACCGCTGGGCCGTTATTACTCTGCGTGTCCCATAACACCGCTGGGCCGTTATTACTCAGCGTGTCCCGTCCCATAACACCGCTGGGCCGTTATTACTCAGCGTGTCCCGTCCCATAACACGGCTGGGCCGTTATTACTCTGTGTGTCCCGTCCCATAACACCGCTGGGACGTTATTACTCTGTGTGTCCCGTCCCATAACACCGCTGGGCCGTTATTACTCTGTGTGTCCCGTCCCATAACACCGCTGGGCCGTTATTACTCTGTGTGTCCCGTCCCATAACACCGCTGGGCCGTTATTACTCAGCGTGTCCCGTCCCATAACACCGCTGGGCCGTTATTACTCAGCGTGTGCCGTCCCATAACACCGCGGGGCCGTTATTACTCTGTGTGTCCCGTCCCATAACACCGCTGGGCCGTTATTACTCAGTGTGTCCCGTCCCATAACACCGCTGGGCCGTTATTACTCTGTGTGTCCCGTCCCATAACACCGCTGGGACGTTATTACTCTGTGTGTCCCGTCCCATAACACCGCTGGGCCGTTATTACTCTGTGTGTCCCGTCCCATAACACCGCTGGGCCGTTATTACTCTGTGTGTCCCGTCCCATAACACCGCTGGGACGTTATTACTCCGTGTGTCCCGTCCCATAACACCGCTGGGCCGTTATTACTCAGCGTGTGCCGTCCCATAACACCGCGGGCCGTTATTACTCAGCGTGTCCCGTCCCATAACACCGCTGGGCCGTTATTACTCTGTGTGTCCCGTCCCATAACACCGCTGGGCCGTTATTACTCAGCGTGTCCCGTCCCATAACACCGCTGGGACGTTATTACTCTGTGTCCCGTCCCATAACACCGCTGGGCCGTTATTACTCTGTGTGTCCCGTCCCATAACACCGCTGGGCCGTTATTACTCTGCGTGTCCCGTCCCATAACACCGCTGGGACGTTATTACTCAGCGTGTTCCGTCCCATAACACCGCTGGGCCGTTATTACTCTGTGTGTCCCGTCCCATAACACCGCTGGGCCGTTATTACTCTGCGTGTCCCGTCCCATAACACCGCTGGGCCGTTATTACTCAGCGTGTCCCGTCCCATAACACCGCTGGGACGTTATTACTCAGCGTGTTCCGTCCCATAACACCGCTGGGCCGTTATTACTCTGTGTGTCCCGTCCCATAACACCGCTGGGCCGTTATTACTCTGTGTCCCGTCCCATAACACCGCTGGGCCATTATTACTCGGCGTGTTCCGTCCCATAACACCGCTGGGCCGTTATTACTCAGCGTGTCCCGTCCCATAACACCGCTGGGCCGTTATTACTCTGCGTGCCCCGTCCCATAACACCGCTGGGCCGTTATTACTCTGCGTGTCCCGTCCCATAACACCGCTGGGCCGTTATTACTCTGCGTGTCCCGTCCCATAACACCGCTGGGACGTTATTATTCTGCGTGTCCCGTCCCATAACACCGCTGGGCCGTTATTACTCAGCGTGTCCCGTCCCATAACACCGCTGGGCCGTTATTACTCTGTGTGTCCCGTCTCATAACACCGCTGGGCCGTTATTACTCTGCATGCCCCGTCCCATAACACCGCTGTGCCGTTATTACTCAGCGTGTCCCGTCCCATAACACCGCTGGGCCGTTATTACTCCGCGTGTCCCGTCCCATAACACCGCTGGGCCGTTATTACTCTGTGTGTCCCGTCCCATAACACCGCTGGGCCGTTATTACTCTGTGTGTCCCGTCCCATAACACCGCTGGGCCGTTATTACTCTGTGTGTCCCGTCCCATAACACCGCTGGGCCGTTATTACTCTGTGTGTCCCGTCCCATAACACCGCTGGGCCGTTATTACTCTGCGTGTCCCGTCCCATAACACCGCTGGGCCGTTATTACTCTGTGTGTCCCGTCCCATAACACCGCTGGGCCGTTATTACTCCGCGTGTCCCGTCCCATAACACCGCTGGGCCGTTATTACTCAGCGTGTCCCGTCCCATAACACCGCTGGGACGTTATTACGCTGGGCGTTATTACTCCTGCGTGTCGTCATAACACGGTGTCCGTCCATAACACCGCTGGGCGTTATTACTCTGCGTGTCCGTCATACACGGGCCGTATACACCGCTGGGCCGTTATTACTCTGTAGTGTCACGTCCATAACACCGCTGGGCCGTTATTACTCTGTGTGTCCCGTCCCATAACACCGCTGGGCCGTTATTACTCAGCATTACTCAGCGTGTCCCGTCCCATAACACCGCTGGCCGTTATTACTCTGTGTGTCACGTCCATAACACCGCTGGACGTTATTACTCTGCGTGTCCCGTCCCATAACACCGCTGGGCCGTTTTTACTCTGCGTGCCCGTCCCATAACACCGCCGGGCCGTTATTACTCAGCGTGTCCCGTCCCATAACACCGCTGGGACGTTATTACTCAGCGTGTCCCGTCCCATAACACCGCTGGGCCGTTATTACTCTGCGTGTCCCGTCCCATACCACCGCTGGGCCGTTTACTCAGTGTGTCCCGTCCATAACACCGCTGGGCCGTTATTACTCAGTGTGTCTCCCGTCCCATAACACCGCTGGGCCGTTATTACTCTGCGTGTCCCGTCCCATAACACCGCTGGGCCGTTATTACTCTATGTGTCCCGTCCCATAACACCGCTGGGCTGTATTACTCTGTGTCCCGTCCCATAACACCGCTGGCCGTTATTACTCAGCGTTGTCCCGTCCCATAACACCGCTGGGCCGTTATTACTCTGCGTGTCCCGTCCCATAACAGCGCTGGGCCGTTATTACTCTGCGTGTCCCGTCCCATAACACCGCTGGCCGTTATTACTCCGCGTGTCCCGTCCCATAACACCGCTGGGCCGTTATTACTCTGTGTGTCCCGTCCCATAACACCGCGGGGCCGTTATTACTCAGCGTGTCCCGTCCCATAACACCGCTGGGACGTTATTACTCAGCGTGTCCCGTCCCATAACACCGCTGGGCCGTTATTACTCTGTGTGTCCCGTCCCATAACACCGCTGGCCGTTATTACTCTGTGTGTCCCGTCCCATAACACCGCTGGGCCGTTATTACTCAGCGTGTCCCGTCCCATAACACCGCTGGACGTTATTACTCTGTGTGTCCTGTCCCATAACACCGCTGGGCCGTTATTACTCCGCGTGTCCCGTCCCATAACACCGCTGGGCCGTTATTACTCAGCGTGTCCCGTCCCATAACACCGCTGGGCCGTTATTACTCAGCGTGTCCCGTCCCATAACACCGCTGGGCCGTTATTACTCTGCGTGTCCCGTCCCATAACACCGCTGGGCCGTTATTACTCTGTGTGTCCCGCCCCATAACACCGCTGGGCCGTTATTACTCTGTGTGTCCCGTCCCATAACACCGCTGGGCCGTTATTACTCTGTGTGACCCGTCCCATAACACCGCTGGGCCGTTATTACTCTGTGTGTCCCGTCCATAACACCGCTGGGCCGTTATTACTCTGCGAGCCGTCCCATAACACCGCTGGGCCGTTATTACTCTGTGTCCCCCGTCCCATAACACCGCTGGGCCGTTATTACTCAGCGTGAGCCGTCCCATAACACCGCTGGGCCGTTATTACTCAGCGTGAGCCGTCCCATAACACCGCTGGGCCGTTATTACTTGGCGTGTCCCGTCCCATAACACCGCTGGGCCGTTATTACTCTGCGTGTCCCGTCCCATAACACCACTGGGCCGTTATTACTCAGCGTGTCCCGTCCCATAACACCGCTGGGACGTTATTACTCCGTGTGTCCCGTCCCATAACACCGCTGGGACGTTATTACTCTGTGTCCCGTCCCATAACACCGCTGGGCCGTTATTACTCTGTGTGTCCCGTCCCATAACACCGCTGGGCCGTTATTACTCTGCGTGTCCCGTCCCATAACACCACTGGGCCGTTATTACTCAGCGTGTCCCGTCCCATAACACCGCTGGGCCGTTATTACTCAGCGTGTCCCGTCCCATAACACCGCTGGGACGTTATTACTCTGTGTGTCCCGTCCCATAACACCGCTGGGCCGTTATTACTCAGCGTGTCCCGTCCCATAACACCGCTGGGCCGTTATTACTCTGCGTGTCCCATAACACCGCTGGGCCGTTATTACTCAGCGTGTCCCGTCCCATAACACCGCTGGGCCGTTATTACTCAGCGTGTCCCGTCCCATAACACGGCTGGGCCGTTATTACTCTGTGTGTCCCGTCCCATAACACCGCTGGGACGTTATTACTCTGTGTGTCCCGTCCCATAACACCGCTGGGCCGTTATTACTCTGTGTGTCCCGTCCCATAACACCGCTGGGCCGTTATTACTCTGTGTGTCCCGTCCCATAACACCGCTGGGCCGTTATTACTCAGCGTGTCCCGTCCCATAACACCGCTGGGCCGTTATTACTCAGCGTGTGCCGTCCCATAACACCGCGGGGCCGTTATTACTCTGTGTGTCCCGTCCCATAACACCGCTGGGCCGTTATTACTCAGTGTGTCCCGTCCCATAACACCGCTGGGCCGTTATTACTCTGTGTGTCCCGTCCCATAACACCGCTGGGACGTTATTACTCTGTGTGTCCCGTCCCATAACACCGCTGGGCCGTTATTACTCTGTGTGTCCCGTCCCATAACACCGCTGGGCCGTTATTACTCTGTGTGTCCCGTCCCATAACACCGCTGGGACGTTATTACTCCGTGTGTCCCGTCCCATAACACCGCTGGGCCGTTATTACTCAGCGTGTGCCGTCCCATAACACCGCGGGCCGTTATTACTCAGCGTGTCCCGTCCCATAACACCGCTGGGCCGTTATTACTCTGTGTGTCCCGTCCCATAACACCGCTGGGCCGTTATTACTCAGCGTGTCCCGTCCCATAACACCGCTGGGACGTTATTACTCTGTGTCCCGTCCCATAACACCGCTGGGCCGTTATTACTCTGTGTGTCCCGTCCCATAACACCGCTGGGCCGTTATTACTCTGCGTGTCCCGTCCCATAACACCGCTGGGACGTTATTACTCAGCGTGTTCCGTCCCATAACACCGCTGGGCCGTTATTACTCTGTGTGTCCCGTCCCATAACACCGCTGGGCCGTTATTACTCTGCGTGTCCCGTCCCATAACACCGCTCGGCCGTTATTACTCAGCGTGTCCCGTCCCATAACACCGCTGGGACGTTATTACTCAGCGTGTTCCGTCCCATAACACCGCTGGGCCGTTATTACTCTGTGTGTCCCGTCCCATAACACCGCTGGGCCGTTATTACTCTGTGTCCCGTCCCATAACACCGCTGGGCCATTATTACTCGGCGTGTTCCGTCCCATAACACCGCTGGGCCGTTATTACTCAGCGTGTCCCGTCCCATAACACCGCTGGGCCGTTATTACTCTGCGTGCCCCGTCCCATAACACCGCTGGGCCGTTATTACTCTGCGTGTCCCGTCCCATAACACCGCTGGGCCGTTATTACTCTGCGTGTCCCGTCCCATAACACCGCTGGGACGTTATTATTCTGCGTGTCCCGTCCCATAACACCGCTGGGCCGTTATTACTCAGCGTGTCCCGTCCCATAACACCGCTGGGCCGTTATTACTCTGTGTGTCCCGTCTCATAACACCGCTGGGCCGTTATTACTCTGCATGCCCCGTCCCATAACACCGCTGTGCCGTTATTACTCAGCGTGTCCCGTCCCATAACACCGCTGGGCCGTTATTACTCCGCGTGTCCCGTCCCATAACACCGCTGGGCCGTTATTACTCTGTGTGTCCCGTCCCATAACACCGCTGGGCCGTTATTACTCTGTGTGTCCCGTCCCATAACACCGCTGGGCCGTTATTACTCTGTGTGTCCCGTCCCATAACACCGCTGGGCCGTTATTACTCTGTGTGTCCCGTCCCATAACACCGCTGGGCCGTTATTACTCTGCGTGTCCCGTCCCATAACACCGCTGGGCCGTTATTACTCTGTGTGTCCCGTCCCATAACACCGCTGGGCCGTTATTACTCCGCGTGTCCCGTCCCATAACACCGCTGGGCCGTTATTACTCAGCGTGTCCCGTCCCATAACACCGCTGGGACGTTATTACTCTGTGTGTCCCGTCCCATAACACCGCTGGGCCGTTATTACTCTGCGTGTCCCGTCCCATAACACCGCTGGGCCGTTATTACTCTGCGTGTCCCGTCCCATAACACCGCTGGGCCGTTATTACTCAGCGTGTCCCGTCCCATAACACCGCTGGGCCGTTATTACTCTGTGTGTCACGTCCCATAACACCGCTGGGCCGTTATTACTCTGTGTGTCCCGTCCCATAACACCGCTGGGCCGTTATTACTCAGCGTGTCCCGTCCCATAACACCGCTGGGCCGTTATTACTCTGTGTGTCACGTCCCATAACACCGCTGGGACGTTATTACTCTGCGTGTCCCGTCCCATAACACCGCTGGGCCGTTATTACTCTGCGTGCCCCGTCCCATAACACCGCCGGGCCGTTATTACTCAGCGTGTCCCGTCCCATAACACCGCTGGGACGTTATTACTCAGCGTGTCCCGTCCCATAACACCGCTGGGCCGTTATTACTCTGCGTGTCCCGTCCCATACCACCGCTGGGCCGTTATTACTCAGTGTGTCCCGTCCCATAACACCGCTGGGCCGTTATTACTCAGTGTGTCCCGTCCCATAACACCGCTGGGCCGTTATTACTCTGCGTGTCCCGTCCCATAACACCGCTGGGCCGTTATTACTCTATGTGTCCCGTCCCATAACACCGCTGGGCTGTTATTACTCTGTGTCCCGTCCCATAACACCGCTGGGCCGTTATTACTCAGCGTGTCCCGTCCCATAACACCGCTGGGCCGTTATTACTCTGCGTGTCCCGTCCCATAACAGCGCTGGGCCGTTATTACTCTGCGTGTCCCGTCCCATAACACCGCTGGGCCGTTATTACTCCGCGTGTCCCGTCCCATAACACCGCTGGGCCGTTATTACTCTGTGTGTCCCGTCCCATAACACCGCGGGGCCGTTATTACTCAGCGTGTCCCGTCCCATAACACCGCTGGGACGTTATTACTCAGCGTGTCCCGTCCCATAACACCGCTGGGCCGTTATTACTCTGTGTGTCCCGTCCCATAACACCGCTGGGCCGTTATTACTCTGTGTGTCCCGTCCCATAACACCGCTGGGCCGTTATTACTCAGCGTGTCCCGTCCCATAACACCGCTGGGACGTTATTACTCTGTGTGTCCTGTCCCATAACACCGCTGGGCCGTTATTACTCCGCGTGTCCCGTCCCATAACACCGCTGGGCCGTTATTACTCAGCGTGTCCCGTCCCATAACACCGCTGGGCCGTTATTACTCAGCGTGTCCCGTCCCATAACACCGCTGGGCCGTTATTACTCTGCGTGTCCCGTCCCATAACACCGCTGGGCCGTTATTACTCTGTGTGTCCCGCCCCATAACACCGCTGGGCCGTTATTACTCTGTGTGTCCCGTCCCATAACACCGCTGGGCCGTTATTACTCTGTGTGACCCGTCCCATAACACCGCTGGGCCGTTATTACTCTGTGTGTCCCGTCCCATAACACCGCTGGGCCGTTATTACTCTGCGAGCCGTCCCATAACACCGCTGGGCCGTTATTACTCTGTGTCCCCCGTCCCATAACACCGCTGGGCCGTTATTACTCAGCGTGAGCCGTCCCATAACACCGCTGGGCCGTTATTACTCAGCGTGAGCCGTCCCATAACACCGCTGGGCCGTTATTACTTGGCGTGTCCCGTCCCATAACACCGCTGGGCCGTTATTACTCTGCGTGTCCCGTCCCATAACACCACTGGGCCGTTATTACTCAGCGTGTCCCGTCCCATAACACCGCTGGGACGTTATTACTCCGTGTGTCCCGTCCCATAACACCGCTGGGACGTTATTACTCTGTGTCCCGTCCCATAACACCGCTGGGCCGTTATTACTCTGTGTGTCCCGTCCCATAACACCGCTGGGCCGTTATTACTCTGCGTGTCCCGTCCCATAACACCACTGGGCCGTTATTACTCAGCGTGTCCCGTCCCATAACACCGCTGGGCCGTTATTACTCAGCGTGTCCCGTCCCATAACACCGCTGGGACGTTATTACTCTGTGTGTCCCGTCCCATAACACCGCTGGGCCGTTATTACTCAGCGTGTCCCGTCCCATAACACCGCTGGGCCGTTATTACTCTGCGTGTCCCATAACACCGCTGGGCCGTTATTACTCAGCGTGTCCCGTCCCATAACACCGCTGGGCCGTTATTACTCAGCGTGTCCCGTCCCATAACACGGCTGGGCCGTTATTACTCTGTGTGTCCCGTCCCATAACACCGCTGGGACGTTATTACTCTGTGTGTCCCGTCCCATAACACCGCTGGGCCGTTATTACTCTGTGTGTCCCGTCCCATAACACCGCTGGGCCGTTATTACTCTGTGTGTCCCGTCCCATAACACCGCTGGGCCGTTATTACTCAGCGTGTCCCGTCCCATAACACCGCTGGGCCGTTATTACTCAGCGTGTGCCGTCCCATAACACCGCGGGGCCGTTATTACTCTGTGTGTCCCGTCCCATAACACCGCTGGGCCGTTATTACTCAGTGTGTCCCGTCCCATAACACCGCTGGGCCGTTATTACTCTGTGTGTCCCGTCCCATAACACCGCTGGGACGTTATTACTCTGTGTGTCCCGTCCCATAACACCGCTGGGCCGTTATTACTCTGTGTGTCCCGTCCCATAACACCGCTGGGCCGTTATTACTCTGTGTGTCCCGTCCCATAACACCGCTGGGACGTTATTACTCCGTGTGTCCCGTCCCATAACACCGCTGGGCCGTTATTACTCAGCGTGTGCCGTCCCATAACACCGCGGGCCGTTATTACTCAGCGTGTCCCGTCCCATAACACCGCTGGGCCGTTATTACTCTGTGTGTCCCGTCCCATAACACCGCTGGGCCGTTATTACTCAGCGTGTCCCGTCCCATAACACCGCTGGGACGTTATTACTCTGTGTCCCGTCCCATAACACCGCTGGGCCGTTATTACTCTGTGTGTCCCGTCCCATAACACCGCTGGGCCGTTATTACTCTGCGTGTCCCGTCCCATAACACCGCTGGGACGTTATTACTCAGCGTGTTCCGTCCCATAACACCGCTGGGCCGTTATTACTCTGTGTGTCCCGTCCCATAACACCGCTGGGCCGTTATTACTCTGCGTGTCCCGTCCCATAACACCGCTGGGCCGTTATTACTCAGCGTGTCCCGTCCCATAACACCGCTGGGACGTTATTACTCAGCGTGTTCCGTCCCATAACACCGCTGGGCCGTTATTACTCTGTGTGTCCCGTCCCATAACACCGCTGGGCCGTTATTACTCTGTGTCCCGTCCCATAACACCGCTGGGCCATTATTACTCGGCGTGTTCCGTCCCATAACACCGCTGGGCCGTTATTACTCAGCGTGTCCCGTCCCATAACACCGCTGGGCCGTTATTACTCTGCGTGCCCCGTCCCATAACACCGCTGGGCCGTTATTACTCTGCGTGTCCCGTCCCATAACACCGCTGGGCCGTTATTACTCTGCGTGTCCCGTCCCATAACACCGCTGGGACGTTATTATTCTGCGTGTCCCGTCCCATAACACCGCTGGGCCGTTATTACTCAGCGTGTCCCGTCCCATAACACCGCTGGGCCGTTATTACTCTGTGTGTCCCGTCTCATAACACCGCTGGGCCGTTATTACTCTGCATGCCCCGTCCCATAACACCGCTGTGCCGTTATTACTCAGCGTGTCCCGTCCCATAACACCGCTGGGCCGTTATTACTCCGCGTGTCCCGTCCCATAACACCGCTGGGCCGTTATTACTCTGTGTGTCCCGTCCCATAACACCGCTGGGCCGTTATTACTCTGTGTGTCCCGTCCCATAACACCGCTGGGCCGTTATTACTCTGTGTGTCCCGTCCCATAACACCGCTGGGCCGTTATTACTCTGTGTGTCCCGTCCCATAACACCGCTGGGCCGTTATTACTCTGCGTGTCCCGTCCCATAACACCGCTGGGCCGTTATTACTCTGTGTGTCCCGTCCCATAACACCGCTGGGCCGTTATTACTCCGCGTGTCCCGTCCCATAACACCGCTGGGCCTTATTACTCAGCGTGTCCCGTCCCATAACACCGCTGGGACGTTATTACTCTGTGTGTCCCGTCCCATAACACCGCTGGGCCGTTATTACTCTGCGTGTCCCGTCCCATAACACCGCTGGGCCGTTATTACTCTGCGTGTCCCGTCCCATAACACCGCTGGGCCGTTATTACTCAGCGTGTCCCGTCCCATAACACCGCTGGGCCGTTATTACTCTGTGTGTCACGTCCCATAACACCGCTGGGCCGTTATTACTCTGTGTGTCCCGTCCCATAACACCGCTGGGCCGTTATTACTCAGCGTGTCCCGTCCCATAACACCGCTGGGCCGTTATTACTCTGTGTGTCACGTCCCATAACACCGCTGGGACGTTATTACTCTGCGTGTCCCGTCCCATAACACCGCTGGGCCGTTATTACTCTGCGTGCCCCGTCCCATAACACCGCCGGGCCGTTATTACTCAGCGTGTCCCGTCCCATAACACCGCTGGGACGTTATTACTCAGCGTGTCCCGTCCCATAACACCGCTGGGCCGTTATTACTCTGCGTGTCCCGTCCCATACCACCGCTGGGCCGTTATTACTCAGTGTGTCCCGTCCCATAACACCGCTGGGCCGTTATTACTCAGTGTGTCCCGTCCCATAACACCGCTGGGCCGTTATTACTCTGCGTGTCCCGTCCCATAACACCGCTGGGCCGTTATTACTCTATGTGTCCCGTCCCATAACACCGCTGGGCTGTTATTACTCTGTGTCCCGTCCCATAACACCGCTGGGCCGTTATTACTCAGCGTGTCCCGTCCCATAACACCGCTGGGCCGTTATTACTCTGCGTGTCCCGTCCCATAACAGCGCTGGGCCGTTATTACTCTGCGTGTCCCGTCCCATAACACCGCTGGGCCGTTATTACTCCGCGTGTCCCGTCCCATAACACCGCTGGGCCGTTATTACTCTGTGTGTCCCGTCCCATAACACCGCGGGGCCGTTATTACTCAGCGTGTCCCGTCCCATAACACCGCTGGGACGTTATTACTCAGCGTGTCCCGTCCCATAACACCGCTGGGCCGTTATTACTCTGTGTGTCCCGTCCCATAACACCGCTGGGCCGTTATTACTCTGTGTGTCCCGTCCCATAACACCGCTGGGCCGTTATTACTCAGCGTGTCCCGTCCCATAACACCGCTGGGACGTTATTACTCTGTGTGTCCTGTCCCATAACACCGCTGGGCCGTTATTACTCCGCGTGTCCCGTCCCATAACACCGCTGGGCCGCTATTACTCAGCGTGTCCCGTCCCATAACACCGCTGGGCCGTTATTACTCAGCGTGTCCCGTCCCATAACACCGCTGGGCCGTTATTACTCTGCGTGTCCCGTCCCATAACACCGCTGGGCCGTTATTACTCTGTGTGTCCCGCCCCATAACACCGCTGGGCCGTTATTACTCTGTGTGTCCCGTCCCATAACACCGCTGGGCCGTTATTACTCTGTGTGACCCGTCCCATAACACCGCTGGGCCGTTATTACTCTGTGTGTCCCGTCCCATAACACCGCTGGGCCGTTATTACTCTGCGAGCCGTCCCATAACACCGCTGGGCCGTTATTACTCTGTGTCCCCCGTCCCATAACACCGCTGGGCCGTTATTACTCAGCGTGAGCCGTCCCATAACACCGCTGGGCCGTTATTACTCAGCGTGAGCCGTCCCATAACACCGCTGGGCCGTTATTACTTGGCGTGTCCCGTCCCATAACACCGCTGGGCCGTTATTACTCTGCGTGTCCCGTCCCATAACACCACTGGGCCGTTATTACTCAGCGTGTCCCGTCCCATAACACCGCTGGGACGTTATTACTCCGTGTGTCCCGTCCCATAACACCGCTGGGACGTTATTACTCTGTGTCCCGTCCCATAACACCGCTGGGCCGTTATTACTCTGTGTGTCCCGTCCCATAACACCGCTGGGCCGTTATTACTCTGCGTGTCCCGTCCCATAACACCACTGGGCCGTTATTACTCAGCGTGTCCCGTCCCATAACACCGCTGGGCCGTTATTACTCAGCGTGTCCCGTCCCATAACACCGCTGGGACGTTATTACTCTGTGTGTCCCGTCCCATAACACCGCTGGGCCGTTATTACTCAGCGTGTCCCGTCCCATAACACCGCTGGGCCGTTATTACTCTGCGTGTCCCATAACACCGCTGGGCCGTTATTACTCAGCGTGTCCCGTCCCATAACACCGCTGGGCCGTTATTACTCAGCGTGTCCCGTCCCATAACACGGCTGGGCCGTTATTACTCTGTGTGTCCCGTCCCATAACACCGCTGGGACGTTATTACTCTGTGTGTCCCGTCCCATAACACCGCTGGGCCGTTATTACTCTGTGTGTCCCGTCCCATAACACCGCTGGGCCGTTATTACTCTGTGTGTCCCGTCCCATAACACCGCTGGGCCGTTATTACTCAGCGTGTCCCGTCCCATAACACCGCTGGGCCGTTATTACTCAGCGTGTGCCGTCCCATAACACCGCGGGGCCGTTATTACTCTGTGTGTCCCGTCCCATAACACCGCTGGGCCGTTATTACTCAGTGTGTCCCGTCCCATAACACCGCTGGGCCGTTATTACTCTGTGTGTCCCGTCCCATAACACCGCTGGGACGTTATTACTCTGTGTGTCCCGTCCCATAACACCGCTGGGCCGTTATTACTCTGTGTGTCCCGTCCCATAACACCGCTGGGCCGTTATTACTCTGTGTGTCCCGTCCCATAACACCGCTGGGCCGTTATTACTCAGCGTGTCCCGTCCCATAACACCGCTGGGCCGTTATTACTCAGCGTGTGCTGTCCCATAACACCGCGGGGCCGTTATTACTCTGTGTGTCCCGTCCCATAACACCGCTGGGCCGTTATTACTCTGCATGCCCCGTCCCATAACACCGCTGTGCCGTTATTACTCAGCGTGTCCCGTCCCATAACACCGCTGGGCCGTTATTACTCCGCGTGTCCCGTCCCATAACACCGCTGGGCCGTTATTACTCTGTGTGTCCCGTCCCATAACACCGCTGGGCCGTTATTACTCTTTGTGTCCCGTCCCATAACACCGCTGGGCCGTTATTACTCTGTGTGTCCCGTCCCATAACACCGCTGGGCCGTTATTACTCTGCGTGTCCCGTCCCATAACACCGCTGGGCCGTTATTACTCTGTGTGTCCCGTCCCATAACACCGCTGGGCCGTTATTACTCCGCGTGTCCCGTCCCATAACACCGCTGGGCCGTTATTACTCAGCGTGTCCCGTCCCATAACACCGCTGGGACGTTATTACTCTGTGTGTCCCGTCCCATAACACCGCTGGGCCGTTATTACTCTGCGTGTCCCGTCCCATAACACCGCTGGGCCGTTATTACTCTGCGTGTCCCGTCCCATAACACCGCTGGGCCGTTATTACTCAGCGTGTCCCGTCCCATAACACCGCTGGGCCGTTATTACTCTGTGTGTCACGTCCCATAACACCGCTGGGCCGTTATTACTCTGTGTGTCCCGTCCCATAACACCGCTGGGCCGTTATTACTCAGCGTGTCCCGTCCCATAACACCGCTGGGCCGTTATTACTCTGTGTGTCACGTCCCATAACACCGCTGGGACGTTATTACTCTGCGTGTCCCGTCCCATAACACCGCTGGGCCGTTATTACTCTGCGTGCCCCGTCCCATAACACCGCTGGGCCGTTATTACTCAGCGTGTCCCGTCCCATAACACCGCTGGGACGTTATTACTCAGCGTGTCCCGTCCCATAACACCGCTGGGCCGTTATTACTCTGCGTGTCCCGTCCCATACCACCGCTGGGCCGTTATTACTCAGTGTGTCCCGTCCCATAACACCGCTGGGCCGTTATTACTCAGTGTGTCCCGTCCCATAACACCGCTGGGCCGTTATTACTCTGCGTGTCCCGTCCCATAACACCGCTGGGCCGTTATTACTCTATGTGTCCCGTCCCATAACACCGCTGGGCTGTTATTACTCTGTGTCCCGTCCCATAACACCGCTGGGCCGTTATTACTCAGCGTGTCCCGTCCCATAACACCGCTGGGCCGTTATTACTCTGCGTGTCCCGTCCCATAACACCGCTGGGCCGTTATTACTCTGCGTGTCCCGTCCCATAACACCGCTGGGCCGTTATTACTCCGCGTGTCCCGTCCCATAACACCGCTGGGCCGTTATTACTCTGTGTGTCCCGTCCCATAACACCGCGGGGCCGTTATTACTCAGCGTGTCCCGTCCCATAACACCGCTGGGACGTTATTACTCAGCGTGTCCCGTCCCATAACACCGCTGGGCCGTTATTACTCTGTGTGTCCCGTCCCATAACACCGCTGGGCCGTTATTACTCTGTGTGTCCCGTCCCATAACACCGCTGGGCCGTTATTACTCAGCGTGTCCCGTCCCATAACACCGCTGGGACGTTATTACTCTGTGTGTCCTGTCCCATAACACCGCTGGGCCGTTATTACTCCGCGTGTCCCGTCCCATAACACCGCTGGGCCGTTATTACTCAGAGTGTCCCGTCCCATAACACCGCTGGGCCGTTATTACTCAGCGTGTCCCGTCCCATAACACCGCTGGGCCGTTATTACTCTGCGTGTCCCGTCCCATAACACCGCTGGGCCGTTATTACTCTGTGTGTCCCGCCCCATAACACCGCTGGGCCGTTATTACTCTGTGTGTCCCGTCCCATAACACCGCTGGGCCGTTATTACTCTGTGTGACCCGTCCCATAACACCGCTGGGCCGTTATTACTCTGTGTGTCCCGTCCCATAACACCGCTGGGCCGTTATTACTCTGCGAGCCGTCCCATAACACCGCTGGGCCGTTATTACTCTGTGTCCCCCGTCCCATAACACCGCTGGGCCTGTTATTACTCTGTGTCCCCCGTCCCATAACACCGCTGGGCCTGTTATTACTCTGTGTGTCCCGTCCCATAACACCGCTGGGCCGTTATTACTCTGTGTGTCCCGTCCCATAACACCGCTGGGCCGTTATTACTCTGCGTGTCCCGTCCCATAACACCGCTGGGCCTGTTATTACTCTGTGTGTCCCGTCCCATAACACCGCTGGGCCGTTATTACTCAGCGTGAGCCGTCCCATAACACCGCTGGGCCGTTATTACTCAGCGTGAGCCGTCCCATAACACCGCTGGGCCGTTATTACTTGGCGTGTCCCGTCCCATAACACCGCTGGGCCGTTATTACTCTGCGTGTCCCGTCCCATAACACCACTGGGCCGTTATTACTCAGCGTGTCCCGTCCCATAACACCGCTGGGACGTTATTACTCCGTGTGTCCCGTCCCATAACACCGCTGGGACGTTATTACTCTGTGTCCCGTCCCATAACACCGCTGGGCCGTTATTACTCTGTGTGTCCCGTCCCATAACACCGCTGGGCCGTTATTACTCTGCGTGTCCCGTCCCATAACACCACTGGGCCGTTATTACTCAGCGTGTCCCGTCCCATAACACCGCTGGGCCGTTATTACTCAGCGTGTCCCGTCCCATAACACCGCTGGGACGTTATTACTCTGTGTGTCCCGTCCCATAACACCGCTGGGCCGTTATTACTCAGCGTGTCCCGTCCCATAACACCGCTGGGCCGTTATTACTCTGCGTGTCCCATAACACCGCTGGGCCGTTATTACTCAGCGTGTCCCGTCCCATAACACCGCTGGGCCGTTATTACTCAGCGTGTCCCGTCCCATAACACCGCTGGGCCGTTATTACTCTGTGTGTCCCGTCCCATAACACCGCTGGGACGTTATTACTCTGTGTGTCCCGTCCCATAACACCGCTGGGCCGTTATTACTCTGTGTGTCCCGTCCCATAACACCGCTGGGCCGTTATTACTCTGTGTGTCCCGTCCCATAACACCGCTGGGCCGTTATTACTCAGCGTGTCCCGTCCCATAACACCGCTGGGCCGTTATTACTCAGCGTGTCCCGTCCCATAACACCGCTGGGCCGTTATTACTCAGCGTGTGCCGTCCCATAACACCGCGGGGCCGTTATTACTCAGCTTGTCCCGTCCCATAACACCGCTGGGCCGTTATTACTCAGCGTGTCCCGTCCCATAACACCGCTGGGCCGTTATTACTCTGTGTGTCCCGTCCCATAACACCGCTGGGCCGTTATTACTCTGCGTGTCCCGTCCCATAACACCGCTGGGCCGTTATTACTCTGCGTGTCCCGTCCCATAACACCGCTGGGCCGTTATTACTCCGCGTGCCCCGTCCCATAACACCGCTGGGCCGTTATTACTCTGTGTGTCCCGTCCCATAACACCGCTGGGCCGTTATTACTCAGTGTGTCCCGTCCCATAACACCGCTGGGCCGTTATTACTCTGTGTGTCCCGTCCCATAACACCGCTGGGCCGTTATTACTCAGCGTGCCCCGTCCCATAACACCGCTGGGCCGTTATTACTCCACGTGTCCCGTCCCATAACACCGCTGGGACGTTATTACTCTGTGTGTCCCGTCCCATAACACCGCTGGGACGTTATTACTCTGTGTGTCCCGTCCCATAACACCGCTGGGACGTTATTACTCAGCGTGAGCCGTCCCATAACACCGCTGGGACGTTATTACTCTGCGTGTCCCGTCCCATAACACCGCGGGGCCGTTATTACTCCGCGTGTCCCGTCCCATAACACCGCTGGGCCGTTATTACTCTGCGTGTCCCGTCCCATAACACCGCTGGGCCGTTATTACTCAGCGTGTCCCGTCCCATAACACCGCTGGGCCGTTATTACTCTGCGTGTCCCGTCCCATAACACCGCTGGGCCGTTATTACTCAGCGTGTCCCGTCCCATAACACCGCTGGGCCGTTATTACTCTGTGTGTCCCGTCCCATAACACCGCTGGGCCGTTATTACTCTGTGTGTCCCATCCCATAACACCGCTGGGCCGTTATTACTCAGCGTGTCCCGTCCCATAACACCGCTGGGCCGTTATTACTCAGTGTGTCCCGTCCCATAACACCGCTGGGACGTTATTACTCAGCGTGTCCCGTCCCATAACACCGCTGGGCCGTTATTACTCTGTGTGTCCCGTCCCATAACACCGCTGGGACGTTATTACTCAGCGTGAGCCGTCCCATAACACCGCTGGGCCGTTATTACTCTGCGTGTCCCGTCCCATAACACCGCTGGGCCGTTATTACTCAGCGTGTCCCGTCCCATAACACCGCTGGGCCGTTATTACTCTGTGTGTCCCGTCCCATAACACCGCTGGGACGTTATTACTCAGCGTGAGCCGTCCCATAACACCGCTGGGCCGTTATTACTCAGCGTGTCCCGTCCCATAACACCGCTGGGCCGTTATTACTCTGTGTCCCCCGTCCCATAACACCGCTGGGCCATTATTACTCAGCGTGTCCCGTCCCATAACACCGCTGGGCCGTTATTACTCTGTGTGTCCCGTCCCATAACACCGCTGGGCCGTTATTACTCTGTGTCCTGTCCCATAACACCGCTGGGCCGTTATTACTCAGCGTGAGCCGTCCCATAACACCGCTGGGCCGTTATTACTCTGCATGTCCCGTCCCATAACACCGCTGGGCCGTTATTACTCTGCATGTCCCGTCCCATAACACCGCTGGGCCGTTATTACTCTGCATGTCCCGTCCCATAACACCGCTGGGCCGTTATTACTCTGTGTGCCCCGTCCCATAACACCGCTGGGCCGTTATTACTCCGCGTGTCCCGTCCCATAACCCCGCTGGGCCGTTATTACTCTGCGTGTCCCGTCCCATAACACCGCTGGGCCGTTATTACTCCGCGTGTCCTGTCCCATAACACCGCTGGGCCGTTATTACTCTGCATGTCCCGTCCCATAACACCGCTGGGACGTTATTACTCTGCGTGTCCCGTCCCATAACACCGCTGGGCCGTTATTACTCTGCGTGTCCCGTCCCATAACACCACTGGGCCGTTATTACTCAGAGTGAGCCGTCCCATAACACCACTGGGCCGTTATTACTCAGAGTGAGCCGTCCCATAACACCGCTGGGCCGTTATTACTGTTACCCTACCATAACACCGCTGGGCCGTTATTACTATGTGTTACCCTACCATAATACCGCTGGGCTGCTATTACTCTGCGTGCCGTCCCATAATACCGCTGGGCCGTTATTACTGTGTTACCCTACCATAACACCGCTGGGCCATTATTACTAAGCGTGAGCCACCCATAACACCGCTGGGCCGTTATTACTATGTGTTACCCTACCATAACACCGCTGGGCCGTTATTACTATGTGTTACCCTACCATAATACCGCTGAGCTGCTATTACTCTGCGTGCCGTCCAATACCACTGGGCTGCTATTACTCTGCGTGCCGTCCCATAATACCGCTGGGCCGTTATTACTGTGTTACCCTACCATAACACCGCTGGGCCATTATTACTAAGCGTGAGCCACCCAAAACACCGCTGGGCCGTTATTACTATGTGTTACCCTACCATAATACCGCTGGGCTGCTATTACTCTGCGTGCCGTCCCATAACACCGCTTGGCCATTATTACTCTGCGTGCCACCCCATAACACTGCTGGGCCGTTATTACTATGTGTTACCCTACCATAATACCGCTGGGCCGTTATTACTTGGCGTGTCCCGTCCCATAACACCGCTGGGCCGTTATTACTCAGCGTGTCCTGTCCCATAACACCGCTGGGCCGTTATTACTCTGCATGTCCCGTCCCATAACACCGATGGGACGTTATTACTCTGTGTGTCCCGTCCCATAACACCGCTGGGCCGTTATTACTCTGCATGTCCCGTCCCATAACACCGCTGGGACGTTATTACTCTGCGTGTTCCGTCCCATAACACCACTGGGCCGTTATTACTCAGCGTGTCCCGTCCCATAACACCACTGGGCCGTTATTACTCAGAGTGAGCCGTCCCATAACACCGCTGGGCCGTTATTACTGTTACCCTACCATAACACCGCTGGGCCGTTATTACTATGTGTTACCCTACCATAATACCGCTGGGCTGCTATTACTCTGCGTGCCGTCCCATAATACCGCTGGGCCATTATTACTGTGTTACCCTACCATAACACCACTGAGCCATTATTACTAAGCGTGAGCCACCCATAACACCGCTGGGCCGTTATTACTATGTGTTACCCTACCATAACACCGCTGGGCCGTTATTACTATGTGTTACCCTACCATAACACCGCTGGGCCGTTATTACTATGTGTTACCCTACCATAATACCGCTGGGCCGTTATTACTTGGCGTGTCCCGTCCCATAACACCTCAGGGCCGTTATTACTCAGCGTGAGCCATCCTATAACACAGCTGGGCCATTATTACTCCGCGTGTCCCGTCCCATAACACCGCTGGGCCGTTATTACTCCGTGTGTCCCGTCCCATACACCGCTGGGCCGTTATTACTCTGTGTTACCCTCCCATAACACCGCTGGGTCATTATTACTCCACGTGACCCGTCACATAACACCGCTGGGCCGTTATTACTCAGCGTGACTCTTCCCATACCGCAGCTACTACTCAGCGTGTCCCGTCCCATAACACCGCTGGGCCGTGATTACTCTGCTTGTCCCGCCGCAGAACACCGCAAACACACTGGAGACACGGACGACTTCTTCACAGTAGCTTTGTTTTTGGTAACTACGTATTATTATTATTTAAAACATGGGATTAGTTACAGGAGCCATGTAAGGAAATAACTACAAAAAAAACACACCAACTGTTAAAGAGGTAATTCACCACAACCGGTAAAAATAAACCGATTTATAAACTTCTCAGTGTAACCGGCTTCCCGGGGACTCCATTCGCCCGTCAGTAAACGTCTTCGTTACTAGCGTCTTGTTGAGTAATGTTATCGTGTATCACATCGCGTCTGGAACGCTGGATTCCACCACAAACGTTTGGCGAATGACAGCGGCGCAATTCTCTGCCAACGCAGAGCACCTCTAACCATTTACCCTGTGCTTTCAGGACTGGCAAACAGTCTGATCAACAAAAAGGCAGGAGATAAAAATGTTCATTCCTATCAACGCTGGCGTTCATTTAGTATTTGTTGTGGTTTTCCCCAGTTCTCGTTTTTACCGGTGGTCGGAGTTGTGGTCTCTTCCTCCTTGATGTGTCTGTGCCGGGAACGCGGGCGCTTTGGGAACGGATAGTTCTACTTGCCTGGGATATTGTGTCGTTGTGCGTCATAGCGCCAGAAGTTCTTTCAAGAAGTGGAGCAGGCTCCAGATCAGGAGATATTGTCCTGTCCACAGGCAATAAAGACAAGAGAGATTCCCAAGAGGAGGACCATGCTGGTCCGTAAGGCGTTTGAAGTTCATGAGAAGAAGTTGTGTGGTGCAGAGGATTAAAGACAGGGGGTGTTTGGGGAGGTGTGATGGGAGCGTTGAGGGTTTCTTGAGGGGCTCCAGTTGAGGAAATTAAGGACAACAAAGACTGAAAGACATCCCCTAGGCTACAGATCTCTGATGACAGGGATGAAATCTCAGTCTGGATGGCTCCTACCCCTTCCCTTATTTCCCGGCTTGTGGTCTGTATCTCCTCCGTTATTTCTTCTTTCATGGTTTCCAGTAAGGAGGAAACGTCGGGCTCGAGGTTAGGAAGTGGTTGAGTTAGAGGAGGGCACCATTTGTCGTCAAAGGTCTTCCACAGTGGTGGCAGGTTATTCACCAATGCAGGCTCCTCCATATTAAAACCACCCCAGAAGGGCCCATTAGTGCTGGTCTTGGCATATGCGGGATCTGGAGGATTACAAAGATACCGATTAATTTGCTTAGAAACTCACAATATGTAGGGTCTTATTATGGGGAGAAGTGGAACGAGTAGCCACATGGTTTCCATCCCTGTGTATGTTTGATGAGTACTTCTATGACAAAGTCTTCCCTCCTCCACACCATGTATAGGGTGTCCCACCCCCACACCATGTATAGGGTTCCCTCCAGCATCGATTCGGTCTGAAGTTCTCCCCCTACTGAGAGCATGTGAAAGACTTCTCGCTTTTATTTGTTATTTATCCAGAAAATGTGTTACCAGGAAGTAATACATTGAGAGTCACCGCCAGGTCCTGGCCACGGAGTTATGATGACAAATACACGGTTACATTAAATGAGCATAGGCTGTGTGTTATATTTACAGACATTTCAGGGCAGAGACAATTATTATGGGCACAGGTAACAGTTACAGACCAGATTAAAATGCGAGTCTCCGGCAGTCGGCAGTGGCACGGTAAGAGAAGGAGGTTCTCTCTCCGGCAGTCGGGAGGTGCACGGTAAGAGAAGGAGGTTCTCTCTCCGGCAGTCGCACGGTAAGAGGAGGTTCTCTCTCCGGCAGTCGGCAGTGGCACGGTAAGAGAAGGAGGTTCTCTCTCCGGCAGTCGGCAGTGGCACGGTAAGAGAAGGAGGTTCTCTCTCCGGCAGTCGGCAGTGGAACGGTAAGAGAAGGTGGTTCTCTCTCCGGCAGTCGGCATGGTAAGAGAAGGAGGTTCTCTCTCCGGCAGTGGCACGGTAAGAGAAGGAGATTCTCTCTCCGGCAGTCGCACGGTAAGAGAAGGAGGTTCTCTCTCCGGCAGTGGCACGGTAAGAGAAGGAGGTTCTCTCTCCGGCAGTCGGCAGTGGCACGGTAAGAGAAGGAGGTTCTCTCTCTGGCAGTGGCACGGTAAGAGAAGGAGGTTCTCTCTGCGGCAGTCGGGAGGTGCACAGTAAGAGGAGGTTCTCTCTCCAGCAGTCAGCAGTGGCACGGTAAGAGAAGGAGGTTCTCTCTCCGGCAGTCGGCAGTGGCACAGTAAGAGAAGGAGGTTCTCTCTCCGGCAGTCGGCAGTGGCACGGTAAGAGAAGGAGGTTCTCTCTCCGGCAGTCGGCAGTGGAACGGTAAGAGAAGGTGGTTCTCTCTCCGGCAGTCGGCACGGTAAGAGAAGGAGGTTCTCTCTCCGGCAGTGGCACGGTAAGAGAAGGAGGTTCTCTCTCCGGCAGTCGGCACGGTAAGAGAAGGTGGTTCTCTCTCCGGCAGTCGGCACGGTAAGAGAAGGAGGTTCTCTCTCCGGCAGTGGCACGGTAAGAGAAGGAGGTTCTCTCTCCGGCAGTCGGCACGGTAAGAGAAGGTGGTTCTCTCTCCGGCAGTCGGCACGGTAAGAGAAGGAGGTTCTCTCTCCGGCAGTCGGCAGTGGAACGGTAAGAGAAGGTGGTTCTCTCTCCGGCAGTCGGCACGGTAAGAGAAGGAGGTTCTCTCTCCGGCAGTGGCACGGTAAGAGAAGGAGGTTCTCTCTCCGGCAGTCGGCAGTGGCACGGTAAGAGAAGGAGGTTCTCTCTCCGGCAGTGGCACGGTAAGAGAAGGAGGTTCTCTCTGCGGCAGTCGGGAGGTGCACAGTAAGAGGGGGTTCTCTCTCCAGCAGTCAGCAGTGGCACGGTAAGAGAAGGAGGTTCTCTCTCCGGCAGTCGGCAGTGGCACAGTAAGAGAAGGAGGTTCTCTCTCCGGCAGTCAGCAGTGGCACGGTAAGAGAAGGAGGTTCTCTCTCCGGCAGTCGGCAGTGGCACAGTAAGAGAAGGAGGTTCTCTCTCCGGCAGTGGCACGGTAAGAGAAGGAGGTTCTCTCTCCGGAAGTGGAGCGGTAAGAGAAGGAGGTTCTCTCTCCGGCAGTGGCACGGTAAGAGAAGGAGGTTCTCTCTCCGGCAGTGGCACGGTAAGAGAAAGAGGTTCTCTCTCCGGCAGTCGGCAGTGGCACGGTAAGAGAATGAGGTTCTCTCTCCGGCAGTCAGCACGGTAAGAGAAGGAGGTTCTCTCTCCGGCAATCGGCAGTGGCACGGTAAGAGAAGGAGGTTCTCTCTCCGGCAGTCGGCAGTGGCACGGTAAGAGAAGGAGGTTCTCTCTCTGGCAGTCGGCAGTGGCACGGTAAGAGAGGAGGTTCTCTCTCCGGCAGTCGGCAGTGGCACGGTAAGAGAAGGAGGTTCTCTCTCCGGCAGTCGGCAGTGGCACGGTAAGAGAAGGAGGTTCTCTCTCCGGCAGTGGCACGGTAAGAGAAGGTGGTTCTCTCTCCGGCAGTGGCACGGTAAGAGGAGGTTCTCTCTCCGGCAGTCGGCAGTGTAACGGTAAGAGAAGGTGGTTCTCTCTCCGGCAGTCGCACGGTAAGAGAAGGAGGTTCTCTCTCCGGCAGTGGCACGGTAAGAGAAGGAGGTTCTCTCTCCGGCAGAGGCACGGTAAGAGAAGGAGGTTCTCTTTGCGGCAGTCAGGAGGTGCACAGTAAGAGGAGGTTCTCTCTCCAGCAGTCGGCAGTGGCACGGTAAGAGAAGGAGGTTCTCTCTCCGGCAGTCGGCAGTGGCACGGTAAGAGAAGGAGGTTCTCTCTCCGGCAGTCGGCAGTGGCACGGTAAGAGGAGGTTGTTCTCTCTCCGGCAGTCGGCAGTGGCACGGTAAGAGAAGGAGGTTCTCTCTCCAGCAGTCGGCAGTGGCACGGTAAGAGAAGGAGGTTCTCTCTCCGGCAGTGGCACGGTAAGAGAAGGAGGTTCTCTCTGCGGCAGTCAGGAGGTGCGCAGTAAGAGGAGGTTCTCTCTCCAGCAGTCGGCAGTGGCACGGTAAGAGAAGGAGGTTCTCTCTCCGGCAGTCGGCAGTGGCACGGTAAGAGAAGGAGGTTCTCTCTCCGGCAGTCGGCAGTGACACGGTAAGAGAAGGAGGTTCTCTCTCCGGCAGTCGGCAGTGACACGGAAAGAGAAGGAGGTTCTCTCTCCGGCAGTCGGCAGTGGCACGGTAAGAGAAGGAGGTTCTCTCTCCGGCAGTCGGCAGTGGCACGGTAAGAGAAGGAGGTTCTCTCTCCGGCAGTGGAGCGGTAAGAGAAGGAGGTTCTCTCTCCGGCAGTGGCACGGTAAGAAAAGGAGGTTCTCTCTCCGGCAGTCGGCAGTGGCACGGTAAGAGAAGGAGGTTCTCTCTCCGGCAGTCGGCAGTGGCACGGTAAGAGAAGGAGGTTCTCTCTCCGGCAGTCGGCAGTGGCACGGTAAGAGAAGGAGGTTCTCTCTCCGGCAGTCGGCATTGGCACGGTAAGAGAAGGAGGTTCTCTCTCCGGCAGTCGGCAGTGGCACGGTAAGAGAAGGAGGTTCTCTCTGCGGCAGTCAGGAGGTGCGCAGTAAGAGGAGGTTCTCTCTCCAGCAGTCGGCAGTGGCACGGTAAGAGAAGGAGGTTCTCTCTCCGGCAGTCGGCAGTGGCACGGTAAGAGAAGTAGGGTCTCTCTCCGGCAGTCGGCAGTCGCACGGCAAGAGGAGGTTCTCTCTCCGGCAGTCGGCAGTGGCACGGCAAGAGGAGGTTCTCTCTCCGGCAGTCGGCAGTGGCACGGTGAGAGAAGACGAAGCTTTGCGCCGTCCCGGGCGCCGGAGTCCCTGCCCCCGACACACAGACGAAGCTTCGCGCCGGAGTCCCTGCCCCCAACACACAGACGAAGCTTTGCGCCGTCCCGGGCTCCGGCGTCCCTGCCCCCGACATACAGACGAAGCTTCGCGCCGGAATCCCTGCCCCCGACACACAGACGAAGCTTCGCGCCGGAATCCCTGCCCCCGACACACAGACGAAGCTTTGCGCCGGAGTCCCTGCCCCCGACACACAGACGAAGCTTCGCGCCGGAGTCCCTGCCCCCGACACACAGACGAAGCTTCGCGCCGGAGTCCCTGCCCCCGACACACAGGCGAAGCTTCGCGCCGGAGTCCCTGCCCCCGACACACAGGCGAAGCTTTGCACCGGAGTCCCTGCCCCCGACACACAGGCGAAGCTTCGCGCCGGAGTCCCTGCCCCCGGCTCACAGGCGAAGCTTCGCGCCGGAGTCCCTGCCCCCGACACACAGACGAAGCTTCGCGCCGGAATCCCTGCCCCCGACACACAGACGAAGCTTCGCGCCGGAGTCCCTGCCCCCGACACAGACGAAGCTTCGCGCCGGAGTCCCTGCCCCCGACACACAGGCGAAGCTTCGAGCCGAAGTCCCTGCCCCCGACACACAGGCGAAGCTTCGCGCCGGAGTCCCTTCCCCCGACACACTGACGAAGCTTCGCGCCGGAGTCCCTGCCCCCGACACACAGACGAAGCTTCGCGCCGGAGTCCCTGCCCCCGACACACAGACGAAGCTTCGCGCCGGAATCCCTGCCCCCGACACACAGACGAAGCTTCGCGCCGGAGTCCCTGCCCCCGACACACAGACGAAGCTTCGCGCCGGAGTCCCTGCCCCCGACACACAGGCGAAGCTTCGAGCCGAAGTCCCTGCCCCCGACACACAGGCGAAGCTTCGCGCCGGAGTCCCTGCCCCCGACACACTGACGAAGCTTTGCGCCGGAGTCCCTGCCCCCGACACACAGACGAAGCTTCGCGCCGGAATCCCTGCCCCCGACACACAGACGAAGCTTCGCGCCGGAATCCCTGCCCCCGACACACAGACGGAGCTTCGCGCCGGAGTCCCTGCCCCCGACACACAGACGAAGCTTCGCGCCGGAATCCCTGCCCCCGACACACAGACGAAGCTTCGCGCCGGAATCCCTGCCCCCGACACACAGACGGAGCTTCGCGCCGGAGTCCCTGCCCCCGACACACAGACGAAGCTTCGCGCCGGAGTCCCTGCCCCCGACACACAGACGAAGCTTCGCGCCAGAGTCCCTGCCCCCGACACACAGACGGAGCTTTGCGCCGGAGTCCCTGCCCCCGACACACAGACGGAGCTTCGCGCCGGAGTCCCTGCCCCCGACACACAGACGAAGCTTCGCGCCGGAATCCCTGCTCCCGACACACAGACGGAGCTTCGCGCCGGAGTCCCTGCCCCCGACACACTGACGAAGCTTCGCGCCGGAATCCCTGCCCCCGACACACAGACGAAGCTTCGCGCCAGAATCCCTGCCCCCGACACACAGACGAAGCTTCGCGCCGCTCTCATCTTACCTGTGTCGGGGATTTCCCAGCTTCCTCTGATCCACGGCTCTTCCCCGTTCTGAATCCTCGATATCATTTTAGGGACACCTGTTCGGGAAATAAAACGAAAATCAGAAGCCGCCTCGGAGTTCAGGTTTCCTTCCGTGGAAACATCCCAGGACACATCCGGAGAGCCAGAGAAACCCGGGGATGGGCCCCTGGGAACGGTCAGCCAGAGAAACCTGGGGATGGGCCCCTGGGAACGGTCAGCCAGAGAAACCCGGGGATGGGCCCCTGGGAACGGACAGCCAGAGAAACCCGGGGATGGGCCGCTGGGAACGGTCAGCCAGAGAAACCCGGGGATGGGCCCCTCGGAACGGTCAGCCTGAGAAACCCGGGGATGGGCCCCTCGGAACGGTCAGCCTGAGAAACCCGGGGATGGGCCCCTGGGAACGGACAGCCAGAGAAACCCGGGGATGGGCCCCTGGAAACGGACAGCCAGAGAAACCCGGGGATGGGCCCCTGGGAACGGACAGCAAGAGAAACCCGGGGATGGGAACCTGGGAACGGTCAGCCAGAGAAACCCGGGGATGGGCCCCTGGGAACGGTCAGCCAGAGAAACCCGGGGATGGGCCGCTGGGAACGGTCAGCCAGAGAAACCCGGGGATGGGCCCCTGGGAACGGACAGCCAGAGAAACCCGGGGATGGGCCCCTGGGAACGGACAGCCAGAGAAACCCGGGGATGGGCCCCTGGGAACGGACAGCCAGAGAAACCCGGGGATGGGCCCCTGGGAACGGTCAGCCAGAGAAACCTGGGGATGGGCCGCTGGAAACGGACAGCCAGAGAAACCCGGGGATGGGCCCCTGGGAACGGTCAGCCAGAGAAACCCGGGGATGGGCCCCAGGGAACGGTCAGCCTGAGAAACCCGGGGATGGGCCCCTGGGAACGGTCAGCCTGAGAAACCCGGGGATGGGCCCCATGGAACGGTCAGCCAGAGAAACCCGGGGATGGGCCCCTGGGAACGGTCAGCCAGAGAAACCCGGGGATGGGCCCCTGGGAACGGTCAGCCTGAGAAACCCGGGGATGGGCCCCTGGGAACGGACAGCCAGAGAAACCCGGGGATGGGCCCCTGGGAACGGACAGCCAGAGAAACCCGGGGATGGGCCCCTGGGAACGGACAGCCAGAGAAACCTGGGGATGGGCCCCTGGGAACGGTCAGCCAGAGAAACCCGGGGATGGACCCCTGGGAACGGTCAGCCAGAGAAACCCGGGGATGGGCCCCTGGGAACGGACAGCCAGAGAAACCCGGGGATGGGCCCCTGGGAACGGACAGCCAGAGAAACCCGGGGATGGGCCCCTGGGAACGGACAGCCAGAGAAACCCGGGGATGGGCCACTGGGAACGGTCAGCCAGAGAAACCCGGGGATGGGCCCCTGGGAACGGTCAGCCAGAGAAACCCGGGGATGGGCCCCTGGGAACGGACAGCCAGAGAAACCCGGGGATGGGCCCCTGGGAACGGACAGCCAGAGAAACCCGGGGATGGGCCGCTGGGAACGGTAGATCGCTCTTATTTCTGTGACACAAGCGCCCATCCCCCCATTCAGAGGGCCCGATAACAAGCGCCCAACCCCCATTCAGAGGGCCCGATAACAAGCGCCCACGCCCCATTCAGAGGGCCCGATAACAAGCGCCCATCCCCCATTCAGAGGGCCCGATAACAAGCGCCCATCCCCCATTCAGAGGGCCCGATAAACAGGCGCCCACCCCCCATTCAGAGAGCCGATAAACAGGCGCCCACCCCCCATTCAGAGAGCCGATAAACAGGCGCCCACCCCCCATTCAGAGGGCCCGATAACTAGCGCCCATCCCCCATTCAGAGAGCCGATAAACAGGCGCCAACCCCCCATTCAGAGGGCCCGATAACAGGCGCCCACACCCCATTCAGAGGGCCCGATAACAAGCGCCCACCCCCCATTCAGAGGGGCCGATAAACAGGCGCCCATCCCCCATTCAGAGGGCCCGATAACAAGCGCCCATCCCCCATTCAGAGGGCCCGATAACCAGCGCCCACCCCCATTCAGAGGGCCCGATAACAAGCGCCCATCCCCCATTCAGAGGGCCCGATAACAAGCGCCCACCGCCCATTCAGAGGGCCCGATAACAAGCGCCCACCCCCCATTCAGAGGGCCCGATAAACAGGCGCCCACCCCCCATTCAGAGGGCCCGATAAACAGGCGCCCACCCCCCATTCAGAGGGCCCGATAAACAGGCGCCCATCCCCCATTCAGAGGGCCCGATATCTAGCGCCCACCCCCCATTCAGAGGGCCCGATAACAAGCACCCACCCCCCATTCAGAGGGCCCGATAACAAGCGCCCATCCCCCATTCAGAGGGCCCGATAAACAGGCGCCCACCCCCATTCAGAGAGCCCGATATCTAGCACCCACCCCCCATTCAGAGGGCCCGATAAACAGGCGCCCATCCCCCATTCAGAGGGCCCGATATCTAGCACCCACCCCCCATTCAGAGGGCCTGATAACAAGCACCCACCCCCCATTCAGAGGGACCGATAACAAGCACCCACCCCCCATTCAGAGGGCCTGATAACAAGCGCCCACCCCCCATTCAGAGGGCCCGATAACAAGCGCCCACCCCCCATTCAGAGGGCCCGATAACAAGCGCCCACCCCTCATTAAGAGGGACCGATAACAAGCGCCCACCCCCCATTAAGAGGGCCCGATAACAAGCGCCCATCCCCCATTCAGAGGGCCCGATAACAAGCGCCCACCCCCCATTCAGAGGGCCCGATAACAAGCGCCCACCCCCCATTCAGAGGGCCCGATAACAAGCGCCCATCCCCCATTCAGAGGGCCCGATAACAAGCGCCCATCCCCCATTCAGAGGGCCCGATAACAAGCGCCCATCCCCCATTCAGAGGGTCCGATAACAAGCGCCCATCCCCCATTCAGAGGGCCCGATAACAAGCGCCCATCCCCCATTCAGAGGGCCCGATAACCAGCGCCCACCCCCATTCAGAGGGCCCGATAACAAGCGCCCATCCCCCATTCAGAGGGCCCCGATAACAAGCGCCCACCCCCCATTCAGAGGGCCCGATAACAAGCGCCCACCCCCCATTCAGAGGGCCCGATAAACAGGCGCCCACCCCCCATTCAGAGGGCCCGATAAACAGGCGCCCATCCCCCATTCAGAGGGCCCGATATCTAGCGCCCACCCCCCATTCAGAGGGCCCGATAACAAGCACCCACCCCCCATTCAGAGGGCCCGATAACAAGCGCCCATCCCCCATTCAGAGGGCCCGATAAACAGGCGCCCACCCCCATTCAGAGAGCCCGATATCTAGCACCCACCCCCCATTCAGAGGGCCCGATAAACAGGCGCCCATCCCCCATTCAGAGGGCCCGATATCTAGCACCCACCCCCCACTCAGAGGGACCGATAACAAGCGCCCACCCCCCATTCAGAGGGCCCGATAACAAGCGCCCACCCCTCATTAAGAGGGACCGATAACAAGCGCCCACCCCCCATTAAGAGGGCCCGATAACAAGCGCCCATCCCCCATTCAGAGGGCCCGATAACAAGCGCCCACCCCCCATTCAGAGGGCCCGATAACAAGCGCCCACCCCCCATTCAGAGGGCCCGATAACAAGCGCCCATCCCCCATTCAGAGGGCCCGATAACAAGCGCCCATCCCCCATTCAGAGGGCCCGATAACAAGCGCCCATCCCCCATTCAGAGGGCCCGATAACAAGCGCCCATCCCCCATTCAGAGGGTCCGATAACAAGCGCCCATCCCCCATTCAGAGGGCCCGATAACAAGCGCCCATCCCCCATTCAGAGGGCCCGATAACAAGCGCCCACCCCCCATTCAGAGGGCCCGATAACAAGCGCCCATCCTCCATTCAGAGGGCCCGATAACAAGCGCCCATCCTCCATTCAGAGGGCCCGATAACAAGCGCCCATCCCCCATTCAGAGGGCCCGATAACAAGCGCCCATCCCCCATTCAGAGGGCCCGATAACAAGCGCCCATCCCCCATTCAGAGGGTCCGATAACAAGCGCCCATCCCCCATTCAGAGGGCCCGATAACAAGCGCCCATCCCCCATTCAGAGGGCCCGATAACAAGCGCCCATCCCCCATTCAGAGGGCCCGATAACAAGCGCCCATCCCCCATTCAGAGGGCCCGATAACAAGCGCCCATCCCCCATTCAGAGGGCCCGATAACAAGCGCCCATCCCCCATTCAGAGGGCCCGATAACAAGCGCCCATCCCCCATTCAGAGGGCCCGATAAACAGGCGCCCACCCCCCATTCAGAGGGCCCGATAACAAGCGCCCAACCCCCATTCAGAGAGCCGATAAACAGGCGCCCACCCCCCATTCAGAGGGTTCGATAACAAGCGCCCACCCCCCATTCAGAGGGCCCGATAACAGGCGCCCACCCCCCATTCAGAGAGCTGATAAACAGGCGCCCATCCCCCATTCAGAGGGCCCGATAACAAGCGCCCACCCCCCATTCAGAGGGCCCGATAACAAGCGCCCACCCCCCAATCAGAGGGCCCGATAACAAGCGCCCCCCCCCCATTCAGAGGGACCGATAAACAAGCGCCCACCCCCCATTCAGAGTGCCCGATAACCAGCACCCACCCCCCATTCAGAGGGACCGATAAACAGGCGCCCACCCCCCATTCAGAGGCCCCGATAAACAGGCGCCCACCCCCCATTCAGAGGGCCCGATAACAAGCGCCCACCCCCCATTCAGAGGGCCCGATAACAAGCGCCCCCCCCCATTCAGAGGGACCGATAAACAGGCGCCCACCCCCCATTCAGAGGGCCCGATATCTAGCGCCCACCCCCCATTCAGAGTGCCCGATAACAAGCACCCACCCCCCATTCAGAGGGCCCGATAACAGGCGCCCATCCCCCATTCAGAGGGCCCGATAACAAGCGCCCACCCCCCATTCAGAGGGCCCGATAACAAATGCCCACCCCCCATTCAGAGGGCCCGATAACAAGCGCTCACCCCCCATTCAGAGGGCCCGATAACAAGCGCCCACCCCCCATTCAGAGGGCCCGATAACAAGCGCCCACCCCCCAGAGGGCCCGATAACCAAGCACCCACCCCCCATTCAGAGGGGCCGATATCGAGCCCTCTGAACGGGGGATGGGCGCTTGTTATCGGCCCCTCTGAACGGGGGATGGGCGCTTGTTATCGGCCCCTCTGAATGGGGGGTGGGTGCTTGTTATCGGGCCCTCTGAATGGGGGGTGGGTGCTTGTTATCGAGCCCTCTGAACGGGGGATGGGCGCTTGTTAACAAGCACCCACCCCCCATTCAGAGGGCCCGATAACAAGCACCCACCACCCCATTCAGAGGGCCCGATAACAAGCACCTACCCCCCATTCAGAGGGCCCGATAACAAGCGCCCATCCTCCATTCAGAGGGGCCGATAAACAGGCGCCCACCCCCCATTCAGAGGGCCCGATAACAAGCGCCCAACCCCCATTCAGAGAGCCGATAAACAGGCGCCCACCCCCCATTCAGAGGGTTCGATAACAAGCGCCCACCCCCCATTCAGAGGGCCCGATAACAGGCGCCCACCCCCCATTCAGAGAGCTAATAAACAGGCGCCCATCCCCCATTGAGAGGGCCCGATAACAAGCGCCCACCCCCCATTCAGAGGGCCCGATAACAAGCGCCCATCCCCCATTCAGAGGGCCCGATAACAAGCGCCCACCCCCCATTCAGAGGGCCCGATAACAAGCGCCCACCCCCCATTCAGAGGGCCCGATAAACAGGCGCCCACCCCCCATTCAGAGGGCCCGATAAACAGGCGCCCATCCCCCATTCAGAGGGCCCGATATCTAGCGCCCACCCCCCATTCAGAGGGCCCGATAACAAGCACCCACCCCCCATTCAGAGGGCCCGATAACAAGCGCCCATCCCCCATTCAGAGGGCCCGATAAACAGGCGCCCACCCCCATTCAGAGAGTCCGATATCTAGCACCCACCCCCCATTCAGAGGGCCCGATAAACAGGCGACCATCCCCCATTCAGAGGGCCCGATATCTAGCACCCACCCCCCACTCAGAGGGACCGATAACAAGCGCCCACCCCCCATTCAGAGGGCCCGATAACAAGCGCCCACCCCTCATTAAGAGGGACCGATAACAAGCGCCCACCCCCCATTAAGAGGGCCCGATAACAAGCGCCCATCCCCCATTCAGAGGGCCCGATAACAAGCGCCCACCCCCCATTCAGAGGGCCCGATAACAAGCGCCCACCCCCCATTCAGAGGGCCCGATAACAAGCGCCCATCCCCCATTCAGAGGGCCCGATAACAAGCGCCCATCCCCCATTCAGAGGGCCCGATAACAAGCGCCCATCCCCCATTCAGAGGGCCCGATAACAAGCGCCCATCCCCCATTCAGAGGGTCCGATAACAAGCGCCCATCCCCCATTCAGAGGGCCCGATAACAAGCGCCCATCCCCCATTCAAAGGGCCCGATAACAAGCGCCCACCCCCCATTCAGAGGGCCCGATAACAAGCGCCCATCCTCCATTCAGAGGGCCCGATAACAAGCGCCCATCCCCCATTCAGAGGGTCCGATAACAAGCGCCCATCCCCCATTCAGAGGGCCCGATAACAAGCGCCCATCCCCCATTCAGAGGGTCCGATAACAAGCGCCCATCCCCCATTCAGAGGGCCCGATAACAAGCGCCCATCCCCCATTCAGAGGGCCCGATAACAAGCGCCCATCCCCCATTCAGAGGGCCCGATAACAAGCGCCCATCCCCCATTCAGAGGGCCCGATAACAAGCGCCCATCCCCCATTCAGAGGGCCCGATAACAAGCGCCCATCCCCCATTCAGAGGGCCCGATAAACAGGCGCCCACCCCCCATTCAGAGGGCCCGATAACAAGCGCCCAACCCCCATTCAGAGAGCCGATAAACAGGCGCCCACCCCCCATTCAGAGGGTTCGATAACAAGCGCCCACCCCCCATTCAGAGGGCCCGATAACAGGCGCCCACCCCCCATTCAGAGAGCTGATAAACAGGCGCCCATCCCCCATTCAGAGGGCCCGATAACAAGCGCCCACCCCCCATTCAGAGGGCCCGATAACAAGCGCCCACCCCCCAATCAGAGGGCCCGATAACAAGCGCCCCCCCCCCATTCAGAGGGACCGATAAACAAGCGCCCACCCCCCATTCAGAGTGCCCGGTAACCAGCACCCACCCCCCATTCAGAGGGACCGATAAACAGGCGCCCACCCCCCATTCAGAGGCCCAGATAAACAGGCGCCCACCCCCCATTCAGAGGGCCCGATAACAAGCGCCCACCCCCCATTCAGAGGGCCCGATAACAAGCGCCCCCCCCCCATTCAGAGGGACCGATAAACAGGCGCCCACCCCCCATTCAGAGGGCCCGATATCTAGCGCCCACCCCCCATTCAGAGTGCCCGATAACAAGCACCCACCCCCCATTCAGAGGGCCCGATAACAGGCGCCCATCCCCCATTCAGAGGGCCCGATAACAAGCGCCCACCCCCCATTCAGAGGGCCCGATAACAAATGCCCACCCCCCATTCAGAGGGCCCGATAACAAGCGCTCACCCCCCATTCAGAGGGCCCGATAACAAGCGCCCACCCCCCATTCAGAGGGCCCGATAACAAGCGCCCACCCCCCAGAGGGCCCGATAACCAAGCACCCACCCCCCATTCAGAGGGGCCGATATCGAGCCCTCTGAACGGGGGATGGGCGCTTGTTATCGGCCCCTCTGAACGGGGGATGGGCGCTTGTTATCGGCCCCTCTGAATGGGGGGTGGGTGCTTGTTATCGGGCCCTCTGAATGGGGGGTGGGTGCTTGTTATCGAGCCCTCTGAACGGGGGATGGGCGCTTGTTAACAAGCACCCACCCCCCATTCAGAGGGCCCGATAACAAGCACCCACCACCCCATTCAGAGGGCCCGATAACAAGCACCTACCCCCCATTCAGAGGGCCCGATAACAAGCGCCCATCCTCCATTCAGAGGGGCCGATAAACAGGCGCCCACCCCCCATTCAGAGGGCCCGATAACAAGCGCCCAACCCCCATTCAGAGAGCCGATAAACAGGCGCCCACCCCCCATTCAGAGGGTTCGATAACAAGCGCCCACCCCCCATTCAGAGGGCCCGATAACAGGCGCCCACCCCCCATTCAGAGAGCTAATAAACAGGCGCCCATCCCCCATTGAGAGGGCCCGATAACAAGCGCCCACCCCCCATTCAGAGGGCCCGATAACAAGCGCCCATCCCCCATTCAGAGGGCCCGATAACAAGCGCCCACCCCCCATTCAGAGGGCCCGATAACAAGCGCCCACCCCCCATTCAGAGGGCCCGATAAACAGGCGCCCACCCCCCATTCAGAGGGCCCGATAAACAGGCGCCCATCCCCCATTCAGAGGGCCCGATATCTAGCGCCCACCCCCCATTCAGAGGGCCCGATAACAAGCACCCACCCCCCATTCAGAGGGCCCGATAACAAGCGCCCATCCCCCATTCAGAGGGCCCGATAAACAGGCGCCCACCCCCATTCAGAGAGTCCGATATCTAGCACCCACCCCCCATTCAGAGGGCCCGATAAACAGGCGCCCATCCCCCATTCAGAGGGCCCGATAACAAGCACCCACCACCCCATTCAGAGGGCCCGATAACAAGCACCTACCCCCCATTCAGAGGGCCCGATAACAAGCGCCCATCCTCCATTCAGAGGGGCCGATAAACAGGCGCCCACCCCCCATTCAGAGGGCCCGATAACAAGCGCCCAACCCCCATTCAGAGAGCCGATAAACAGGCGCCCACCCCCCATTCAGAGGGTTCGATAACAAGCGCCCACCCCCCATTCAGAGGGCCCGATAACAGGCGCCCACCCCCCATTCAGAGAGCTAATAAACAGGCGCCCATCCCCCATTGAGAGGGCCCGATAACAAGCGCCCACCCCCCATTCAGAGGGCCCGATAACAAGCGCCCATCCCCCATTCAGAGGGCCCGATAACAAGCGCCCACCCCCCATTCAGAGGGCCCGATAACAAGCGCCCACCCCCCATTCAGAGGGCCCGATAAACAGGCGCCCACCCCCCATTCAGAGGGCCCGATAAACAGGCGCCCATCCCCCATTCAGAGGGCCCGATATCTAGCGCCCACCCCCCATTCAGAGGGCCCGATAACAAGCACCCACCCCCCATTCAGAGGGCCCGATAACAAGCGCCCATCCCCCATTCAGAGGGCCCGATAAACAGGCGCCCACCCCCATTCAGAGAGTCCGATATCTAGCACCCACCCCCCATTCAGAGGGCCCGATAAACAGGCGCCCATCCCCCATTCAGAGGGCCCGATATCTAGCACCCACCCCCCACTCAGAGGGACCGATAACAAGCGCCCACCCCCCATTCAGAGGGCCCGATAACAAGCGCCCACCCCTCATTAAGAGGGACCGATAACAAGCGCCCACCCCCCATTAAGAGGGCCCGATAACAAGCGCCCATCCCCCATTCAGAGGGCCCGATAACAAGCGCCCACCCCCCATTCAGAGGGCCCGATAACAAGCGCCCACCCCCCATTCAGAGGGCCCGATAACAAGCGCCCATCCCCCATTCAGAGGGCCCGATAACAAGCGCCCATCCCCCATTCAGAGGGCCCGATAACAAGCGCCCATCCCCCATTCAGAGGGCCCGATAACAAGCGCCCATCCCCCATTCAGAGGGTCCGATAACAAGCGCCCATCCCCCATTCAGAGGGCCCGATAACAAGCGCCCATCCCCCATTCAAAGGGCCCGATAACAAGCGCCCACCCCCCATTCAGAGGGCCCGATAACAAGCGCCCATCCTCCATTCAGAGGGCCCGATAACAAGCGCCCATCCCCCATTCAGAGGGTCCGATAACAAGCGCCCATCCCCCATTCAGAGGGCCCGATAACAAGCGCCCATCCCCCATTCAGAGGGTCCGATAACAAGCGCCCATCCCCCATTCAGAGGGCCCGATAACAAGCGCCCATCCCCCATTCAGAGGGCCCGATAACAAGCGCCCATCCCCCATTCAGAGGGCCCGATAACAAGCGCCCATCCCCCATTCAGAGGGCCCGATAACAAGCGCCCATCCCCCATTCAGAGGGCCCGATAACAAGCGCCCATCCCCCATTCAGAGGGCCCGATAAACAGGCGCCCACCCCCCATTCAGAGGGCCCGATAACAAGCGCCCAACCCCCATTCAGAGAGCCGATAAACAGGCGCCCACCCCCCATTCAGAGGGTTCGATAACAAGCGCCCACCCCCCATTCAGAGGGCCCGATAACAGGCGCCCACCCCCCATTCAGAGAGCTGATAAACAGGCGCCCATCCCCCATTCAGAGGGCCCGATAACAAGCGCCCACCCCCCATTCAGAGGGCCCGATAACAAGCGCCCACCCCCCAATCAGAGGGCCCGATAACAAGCGCCCCCCCCCATTCAGAGGGACCGATAAACAAGCGCCCACCCCCCATTCAGAGTGCCCGATAACCAGCACCCACCCCCCATTCAGAGGGACCGATAAACAGGCGCCCACCCCCCATTCAGAGGCCCCGATAAACAGGCGCCCACCCCCCATTCAGAGGGCCCGATAACAAGCGCCCACCCCCCATTCAGAGGGCCCGATAACAAGCGCCCCCCCCCCATTCAGAGGGACCGATAAACAGGCGCCCACCCCCCATTCAGAGGGCCCGATATCTAGCGCCCACCCCCCATTCAGAGTGCCCGATAACAAGCACCCACCCCCCATTCAGAGGGCCCGATAACAGGCGCCCATCCCCCATTCAGAGGGCCCGATAACAAGCGCCCACCCCCCATTCAGAGGGCCCGATAACAAATGCCCACCCCCCATTCAGAGGGCCCGATAACAAGCGCTCACCCCCCATTCAGAGGGCCCGATAACAAGCGCCCACCCCCCATTCAGAGGGCCCGATAACAAGCGCCCACCCCCCAGAGGGCCCGATAACCAAGCACCCACCCCCCATTCAGAGGGGCCGATATCGAGCCCTCTGAACGGGGGATGGGCGCTTGTTATCGGCCCCTCTGAACGGGGGATGGGCGCTTGTTATCGGCCCCTCTGAATGGGGGGTGGGTGCTTGTTATCGGGCCCTCTGAATGGGGGGTGGGTGCTTGTTATCGAGCCCTCTGAACGGGGGATGGGCGCTTGTTAACAAGCACCCACCCCCCATTCAGAGGGCCCGATAACAAGCACCTACCCCCCATTCAGAGGGCCCGATAACAAGCGCCCATCCTCCATTCAGAGGGGCCGATAAACAGGCGCCCACCCCCCATTCAGAGGGCCCGATAACAAGCGCCCAACCCCCATTCAGAGAGCCGATAAACAGGCGCCCACCCCCCATTCAGAGGGTTCGATAACAAGCGCCCACCCCCCATTCAGAGGGCCCGATAACAGGCGCCCACCCCCCATTCAGAGAGCTAATAAACAGGCGCCCATCCCCCATTGAGAGGGCCCGATAACAAGCGCCCACCCCCCATTCAGAGGGCCCGATAACAAGCGCCCACCCCCCATTCAGAGGGCCCGATAACAAGCGCCCAACCCCCATTCAGAGGGCCCGATAAACAAGCGCCCACCCCCCATTCAGAGGGGCCGATAAACAGGCGCCCACCCCCCATTCAGAGGGCCCCATAAACAGGCGCCCACCCCCCCATTCAGAGGGCCCGATAAACCAATCATTCTTCTTCCTTTCCAAGGAAACGGAACCAGCCAGATGTTGGTTTAACACATTACATTTGGTGGAGTCGGACAAGTGCACATTCGAGGTTTCTGGTGCGGTTGTTTTTGTGCAAACTAACATGAATTCCCCCTTTAATATAACACCTGCAGATAGAGAGCCCGGCGGCGGACACACCTTTAAAAACGGGAACGCGCCACACAGGAGGGGGGAGAAGAAGATGAATTCCCTGTAATATAACACCTGCAGATAGAGAGCCCGGCGACGGACACACCTTTAGGAATGGGAACGCGCCACACAGGACTGGGGATAAGAAGATGAATTCCCCCTTTAATATAACACCTGCAGACAGCGAGCCCGGCGACGGACACACCTTTAGGAATGGGAACGCGCCACACAGGAGTGGGGATAAGAAGATGAATTCCCTTTAATATAACACCTGCAGATAGAGAGCCCGGCGACGGACACACCTTTAGGAACGGGAACGCGCCACACAGGAGGGGGGAGAAGAAGATGAATTCCCTTTAATATAACACCTGCAGATAGAGAGCCCGGCGACGGACACACCTTTAGGAACGGGAACGCGCCACACAGGCGTGGGGATAAGAAGATGAATTCCCCTGTAATATAACACCTGCAGACAGAGAGCCCGGCGATGGACACACCTTTAGGAACGGGAACGCGCCACACAGGCGTGGGGATAAGAAGATGAATTCCCTGTAATATAACACCTGCAGACAGAGAGCCCGGCGACGGACACACCTTTAGGAACGGGAACGCGCCACACAGGCGTGGGGATAAGAAGATGAATTCCCTTTAATATAACACCTGCAGATAGAGAGCCCGGCGACGGACACACCTTTAGGAACGGGAACGCGCCACACAGGCGTGGGGAGAAGAAGATGAAATCCCTTTAATATAACACCTGCAGACAGAGAGCCCGGCGACAGACACACCTTTAGGAACGGGAACGCGCCACACAGGAGGGGGGAGAAGAAGATGAATTCCCTTTAATATAACACCTGCAGATAGAGAGCCCGGCGACGGACACACCTTTAGGAACGGGAACGCACCACACAGGCGTGGGGATAAGAAGATGAATTCCCATTAATATAACACCTGTAGATAGAGAGCCCGGCGACGAACACACCTTTAGGAACGGGAACGCGCCACACAGGCGTGGGGATAAGAAGATGAATTCCCTTTAATATAACACCTGCAGATAGTGTGCCCAGCGACGGACACACCTTTAGGAACGGGAACGCGCCACACAGGCGTGGGGATAAGAAGATGAATTCCCTGTAATATAACACCTGCAGACAGAGAGCCCGGCGACGGACACACCTTTAGGAACGGGAACACGCCACACAGGCGTGGGGATAAGAAGATGAATTCCCTTTAATATAACACCTGCAGATAGAGAGTCCGGCGACGGACACACCTTTAGGAACGGGAACGCGCCACACAGGCGTGGGGAGAAGAAGATGAAATCCCTTTAATATAACACCTGCAGACAGAGAACCCGGCGACGGACACACCTTTAGGAACGGGAACGCGCCACACAGGAGGGGGGATAAGAAGATGAATTCCCCTGTAATATAACACCTGCAGATAGAGAGCCCGGCGACGGACACACCTTTAGGAACGGGAACGCACCACACAGGCGTGGGGATAAGAAGATGAATTCCCTTTAATATAACACCTGCAGATAGAGAGCCCGGCGACGGACACACCTTTAGGAACGGGAACGCACCACACAGGCGTGGGGATAAGAAGATGAATTCCCATTAATATAACACCTGCAGATAGAGAGCCCGGCGACGGACACACCTTTAGGAACGGGAACGCGCCACACAGGCGTGGGGATAAGAAGATGAATTCCCTTTAATATAACACCTGCAGATAGTGTGCCCAGCGACGGACACACCTTTAGGAACGGGAACGCGCCGCACAGGAGGGGGGATAAGAAGATGAATTCCCTGTAATATAACACCTGCAGATAGAGAGCCCGGCGACGGACACACCTTTAGGAACGGGAACGCGCCACACAGGAAGGGGGAGAAGAAGATGAATTCCCTTTAATATAACACCCGCAGACAGCGTGCCCAGCGACGGACACACCTTTAGGAACGGGAACGCGCCACACAGGAGGGGGGATAAGAAGATGAATTCCCCTGTAATATAACACCTGCAGATAGAGAGCCCGGCGACGGACACACCTTTAGGAACGGGAACGCGCCACACAGGCGTGGGGATAAGAAGATGAATTCCCTTTAATATAACACCTGCAGATAGAGAGCCCGGCGACGGACACACCTTTAGGAACGGGAACGCGTCACACAGGCGTGGGGATAAGAAAATGAATTCCCTTTAATATAACACCTGCAGATAGAGAGCCCGGCGACGGACACACCTTTAGGAACGGGAACGCGCCACACAGGAGGGGGGATAAGAAGATGAATTCCCCTGTAATATAACACCTGCAGACAGCGAGCCCGGCGACGGACACACCTTTAGGAACGGGAACGCGTCACACAGGCGTGGGGATAAGAAAATGAATTCCCTTTAATATAACACCTGCAGATAGAGAGCCCGGCGACGGACACACCTTTAGGAACGGGAACGCGCCACACAGGCGTGGGGATAAGAAGATGAATTCCCCTGTAATATAACACCTGCAGATAGAGAGCCCGGCGGCGGACACACCTTTAGGAACGGGAACGCGCCACACAGGAGGGGGGAGAAGAAGATGAATTCCCTGTAATATAACACCTGCAGACAGAGCGCCCGGCGACGGACACACCTTTAGGAACGGGAACGCGCCACACAGGCGTGGGGAGAAGATGAATTCCCTTTAATATAACACCTGCAGATAGAGAGCCCGGCGACGGACACACCTTTAGGAACTGGAACGCGCCACACAGGAGGGGGGATAAGAAGATGAATTCCCTTTAATATAACACCCGCAGACGGAGAGCCCAGCGACGGACATACCTTTAGGAACGGGAACGCGCCACACAGGCGTGGGGATAAGAAAATTAATTCCCTTTAATATAACACCTGCAGACAGCGAGCCCGGCGACGGACACACCTTTAGGAACGGGAACGCGCCACACAGGCGTGGGGATAAGAAGATGAATTCCCTTTAATATAACACCTGCAGATAGAGAGCCCGGCGGCGGACACACCTTTAGGAACGGGAACGCGCCACACAGGCGTGGGGAGAAGAAGATGAATTCCCTTTAATATAACACCCGCAGACAGAGAGCCCAGCAACGGACACACCTTTAGGAACGGGAACGCGCCACACAGGCGTGGGGATAAGAAGATGAATTCCCTTTAATATAACACCTGCAGACAGAGCGCCCGGCAACGGACACACCTTTAGGAACGGGAACGCGCCACACAGGAGTGGGGATAAGAAGATGAATTCCCTTTAATATAACACCTGCAGATAGAGAGCCCGGCGACGGACACACCTTTAGGAACGGGAACGCGCCACACAGGCGTGGGGATAAGAAGATGAATTCCCTTTAATATAACACCTGCAGATAGAGAGCCCGGCGACGGACACACCTTTAGGAACGGGAACGCGCCACACAGGCGTGGGGATAAGAAGATGAATTCCCTTTAATATAACACCTGCAGAGAGAGAGCCCGGCGACGGACACACCTTTAGGAACGGGAACGCGCCACACAGGCGTGGGGATAAGAAGATGAATTCCCTTTAATATAACACCTGCAGATAGAGAGCCCGGCGACGGACACACCTTTAGGAACGGGAACGCGCCACACAGGCGTGGGGATAAGAAGATGAATTCCCCCTGAAATATAACACCTGCAGACAGCGAGCCCGGCGACGGACACACCTTTAGGAACGGGAACGCGCCACACAGGAGGGGGGAGAAGAAGATGAATTCCCTGTAATATAACACCTGCAGATAGAGAGCCCGGTGACGGAGACACCTTTAGGAACGGGAACGCGCCACACAGGCGTGGGGATAAGAAGATGAATTCCCCTTTAATATAACACCTGCAGATAGAGCCCGGCAACGGACACACCTTTAGGAACGGGAACGCGCCACACAGGAGTGGGGAGAAGAAGATGAATTCCCCTTTAATATAACATCTGCAGATAGAGAGCCCGGCGACGGATACACCTTTAGGAACGGGAACGCGCCACACAGGAGGGTGGAGAAGATGAATTCCCTTTAATATAACACCTGCAGATAGAGAGCCCGGCGACGGACACACCTTTAGGAACGGGAACGCGCCACACAGGCGTGGGGATAAGAAGATTAATTCCCTGTAATATAACACCTGCAGATAGCGAGCCCGGCGACTGACACACCTTTAGGAACGGGAACGCGCCACACAGGAGGGGGGATAAGAAGATGAATTCCCTTTAATATAACACCTGCAGATAGCGAGCCCGGCGACTGACACACCTTTAGGAACGGGAACGTGCCACACAGCAGCCCATCTCCAAGTGGCCCATTATAAGTGGCATGTCTACTGAACAACTGAAGTTTAAAAGGAAGGAACTCTTACCCTAATGGATCTTATCCTTCTTCTCTCCTCAGGTAAAATCCATCTCTAAATCCTCATTGAAGCCTCTGCTGTGTGTATTATATAGTATATGCAAGTGATCCAATGCTAGGTAAAATCCATCTCTAAATCCTCATTGAAGCCTCTGCTGTGTGTATATAGTATATGCAAGTGATCCAATGCTAGGTAAAATCCATCTCTAAATCCTCATTGAAGCCTCTGCTGTGTGTATTATATAGTATATGCAAGTGATCCAATGCTAGGTAAAATCCATCTCTAAATCCTCATTGAAGCCTCTGCTGTGTGTATTATATAGTATATGCAAGTGATCCAATGCTAGGTAAAATCCATCTCTAAATCCTCATTGAAGCCTCTGCTGTGTGTATTATATAGTATATGCAAGTGATCCAATGCTAGGTAAAATCCATCTCTAAATCCTCATTGAAGCCTCTGCTGTGTGTATTATATAGTATATGCAAGTGATCCAATGCTAGGTAAAATCCATCTCTAAATCCTCATTGAAGCCTCTGCTGTGTGTATTATATAGTATATGCAAGTGATCCAATGCTAGGTAAAATCCATCTCTAAATCCTCATTGAAGCCTCTGCTGTGTGTATTATATAGTATATGCAAGTGATCCAATGCTAGGTAAAATCCATCTCTAAATCCTCATTGAAGCCTCTGCTGTGTGTATTATATAGTATATGCAAGTGATCCAATGCTAGGTAAAATCCATCTCTAAATCCTCATTGAAGCCTCTGCTGTGTGTATTATATAGTATATGCAAGTGATCCAATGCTAGGTAAAATCCATCTCTAAATCCTCATTGAAGCCTCTGCTGTGTGTATTATATAGTATATGCAAGTGATCCAATGCTAGGTAAAATCCATCTCTAAATCCTCATTGAAGCCTCTGCTGTGTGTATTATATAGTATATGCAAGTGATCCAATGCTAGGTAAAATCCATCTCTAAATCCTCATTGAAGCCTCTGCTGTGTGTATTATATAGTATATGCAAGTGATCCAATGCTAGGTAAAATCCATCTCTAAATCCTCATTGAAGCCTCTGCTGTGTGTATTATATAGTATATGCAAGTGATCCAATGCTAGGTAAAATCCATCTCTAAATCCTCATTGAAGCCTCTGCTGTGTGTATTATATAGTATATGCAAGTGATCCAATGCTAGGTAAAATCCATATTTGAATGCTGTTTTCTGTCTACCCCTAATCAAATTAAGTGTTGCCACCTAGGCAGGGAACACCCTGTGTAGAAAACCATTTGTTTGAATGTGCCTCAGATGTGCTAATTAAGCAGACAGAACCACAGTCATGTGACTTTTAGGCCTATATAAACCCAGTCAGAACCCAGTGGCCTATATAAACCCAGAACCCAGTGGCCCATTATAAGTGGCATGTCTACTGAACAACTGAAGTTTAAAAGGAAGTTCAAAAGAAGTGAGGAAGAAGTGGACACCCCATCTGGCCCTGATTCCTGCATTTGAACTACGCTGGAAAGGAGGATATCACCTATACCAGACTGCATCATTACTGCTGTGATGCTGCCTTTACCATTTATATTTGCTGTGACTTCACTTCTTCTCAAATTATGCACTTCTTTCTACCAGCCTCAGTATGTCTCAAACTCTATTCATATATCTCCATCTCTCCTTCCTTCCCCACTTCTCAGTTCACATGAACTCCTTTCTTACCTGCGTCCTCTGACACCACACAGCTATATCCCCTGCACTAAAACACACCCCTACAAATCATCCTCACACATCCTCTTTCTATCCATGCTTCTCCTCCTTGCTTCTGGGGATATCTCTCCCAATCCTGGTCCCTGTCTTATTTCTACTTGCTCTCGTCCTCGCCTCCCACATGCAACTTCTACTCCTTCTGGTGTCAACCCCTCCAACCTCATACCCATCCCCTGCCACCCTCCCTCCTCTCTCCCTTTCTCCTGTGCCCTTTGGAATGCTCGCTCCCTCTCTAACAAGTTCCTCTCTGTGCATGACTTCTTTCTCTCACTCTCTGCTTCTCTTTGCTATAACTGAGACCTGGCTCACTCAGTCTGACTCTGCTCTGGAAGCTGCCCTCTCCTACGGTGGCCTTTCCTTCTCCCACACTCCACGCCCTGATGGCAGGGGTGGAGGCGTGGGGCTCCTGCTCTCCTCTCTCTGCCATTACCGAACCCTTTCTATTCCCCCCTCTCTTGCTTTTCCCTCCTTTGAGGCTCACACTGTCCAGATCTTCTCTCCTCTCCCTGTTCATGTGGCGGTCATCTATCGCCCACCTACCTCTACTCATCCCCCTTCTGCCTTTCTCTCTCACTTTGAATCCTGGCTCTCTTTCTTTCTCTCCTCAGACTCCCCTGTTCTTCTCCTTGGGGACTTCAATTGCCACATTGATGACCCCTCTCTCTCTTGGGCTTCCCGCTTTCTTTCTCTTACTTCTTCTTTTGGCCTTCAACAGTGGACTGCAGCCAGCACCCACAAGGATGGCCACTACTTATACCTGGTTTTCACTAAAAACTTCTCTCTCTCTGATTTCTCCATTTCCCCTTTTCCTCTCTCTGACCATCATCTCATCTCATTCTCTTTATCTCGCTTCTCCCCTTCTCCACCTCCATCTACCCCCCGGTTCTGCAGAAATCTGCGCTCTATTCACTTACCTGACTTTGAGTCCACTTTACGCTCCTCCCACTCCTCTCTCAGCTCTGCTACAGACCCTGACAACCTGGTCAGAAAGTACAACTCTGTCTTGTCCTCGTCTCTTGATCTACATGCCCCGCTTTCTCTCTGCCGCCCTCGCCCTTCTAACCCTAGACCCTGGCTAAATTCCCACACGCGCATGCTGCGTTCCTCCACTCGTTCCTCTGAACGCCTCTGGAGGAAGTCTCACACTCTCGCAGACTTCCTTCACTACAAACTTATGCTATCCTGTTTCAACTCTGCCCTCTCGCAAGCTAAACAAGCCTACTTTTCTGCACTAATCAACATGCACAAGTCTAACCCACGCCGACTGTTCTCTGTCTTTGATACTCTACTCAAACCACCCTCAGCTGCCTCTCCTTCCTCCATCTCCGCTCAGGACTTTGCTGAATATTTTAAGGAAAAGGTGGAATCCATACGGCAGAACATCCCCTCTGTTTCTTCCCCCCATCCAACACCTCTTCCTAACTCTCCTCCTGCCTTCCTTGACTCTTTTTCCACTGTCTCAGAGGATGTGTCGCTGTTGATCGCCTCTTCTCCCTCTACCACTTGCCCTCTTGACCCCATTCCCTCCCATCTCCTAAAACCTCTAGCTCCTACTATAATCCCTACGCTTACACACATTTTTAACTCCTCCCTCTGCTCTGGGACCTTTCCATCCTCCTTCAAACATGCAACAGTCATACCATTACTCAAAAACAGCAAGCTTGACCCTACCTGTCTTTCTAACTATCGACCTGTCTCCCTCCTGCCTTTTGCCTCTAAACTCCTTGAACGTCTCGTATTCTCTCGCTTGCTCCATTTTCTCAACACCTATTCTCTCCTAGACCCTCTACAATCTACTGCTCACTCCACCGAAACAGCCCTCACTAAAATAACTGACGACCTCCATGCTGCCAAAGACAGAGGTCATTACACTCTGCTCATATTACTCGACCTCTCTGCAGCATTTGACACAGTGGACCACCCTCTTCTCCTCCACATTCTCCATACTCTTGGTGTTCGGAACAAAGCTCTATCCTGGATCTCATCCTACCTCTCCCATCGTACTTTCAGTGTCTCTTCTGCTAACACCTCCTCCTCCTCCTCCTCCTCTATTGATCTCTCTGTGTGGGTACCCCAGGGCTCTGTCCTGGGACCTCTTCTCTTTTCTCTGTACACACTCTCTCTAGGTGACCTAATAACATCTTTTGGGTTTAATTATCACCTCTATGCTGACGACACACAAATATACTTTTCAACACCTGACCTTACACCTGCTGTACAAACCAAAGTTTCTGAATGTCTCTCTGCTATATCATCCTGGATGGCCCTCCGACGCCTTAAACTCAACATGGCTAAAACAGAGCACCTCATACTTCCTCCCAAACCTGGCCCTACTACCTCCTTCCACATTACTGTTGGAACTACAATCATTCACCCAGTAGCCCAAGCACGCTGCCTAGGGGTCACACTCTACTCCTCTCTCACATTCGCCCCTCACATTCAAAACATTTCTAAAACTTGTCGCTTTTTCCTCCGCAATATAACTAAGATACGCCCTTTCCTCTGTTGTTCGACTGCTAAAACGCTGACTCAGGTCCTCATTCTCTCCCGTCTTGATTACTGTAACCTCCTGCTGTCTGGCCTTCCTGCCTCTCACCTGTCTCCCCTACAATCTATCCTAAACGCTGCTGCCAGAATCACTCTACTCTTTCCTAGATCTGTCTCAGCATCTCCCCTCCTGAAATCCCTCTCCTGGCTTCGATCAAATCCCGCATCTCACACTCCATTCTTCTCCTCACTTTTAAAGCTTTACATTCTTCTGCCCCTCCTTACATCTCATCCCTAATTTCTCGCTATGCACCATCCTGACTCTTGCGTTCTTCTCAAGGATGTCTTCTTTCTACCCCCTTTGTATCTAAAGCCCTCTCCCGCCATAAACCTTTTTCACTGACTGCCCCACACCTCTGGAATGCCCTTCCCCTCAGTACCCGACTAGCACCCTCTCTATCCACCTTTAAGACCCACCTTAAGACACACTTGCTTAAAGAAGCATATGAATAGCACTGTGGCTATTCTGAACACATGGCACATAAAGCTTGGCCCCCTGCAGATGCACTTACCAGAACTCCCTCCTACTGTCTCTGTACGTTCTACCTACCTACCAATTAGACTGTAAGCTCCTCGGGGCAGGGACTCCTCTTCCGAAATGTTACTTTTATGTCTAAAGCACTTATTCCCATGATCTGTTATTTATATTATCTGTTATTTATTTGATTACCACATGTATTACTACTGTGAAGCGCTATATACACGAATGGCGCTATATAAATAAAGACATACAATACAATACACAGGAGGGGGGATAAGAAGATGAATTCCCTTTAATATAACACCTGCAGATAGAGAGCCCGGCGACGGACACACCTTTAGGAACGGGAACGCGCCACACAGGCGTGGGGATAAGAAGATGAATTCCCTTTAATATAAAACCTGCAGATAGAGAGCCCGGCGACGGACACACCTTTAGGAACGGGAACGCACCGCACACGCGTGGGGAGAAGAAGATGAATTCCCTTTAATATAACACCTGCAGACAGAGAGCCCGGCGACGGACACACCTTTAGGAACGGGAACGCGCCACACAGGCGTGGGGATAAGAAGATTAATTCCCTTTAATATAACACCTGCAGATAGAGAGCCCGGCGACGGACACACCTTTAGGAACGGGAACGCGCCACACAGGCGTGGGGATAAGAAGATGAATTCCCTTTAATATAACACCTGCCAGATAGAGAGCCCGGCGACGGACACACCTTTAGGAACGGGAACGCGCCACACAGGCGTGGGGATAAGAAGATGAATTCCCATTAATATAACACCTGCAGATAGAGAGCCCGGCGGCGGACACACCTTTAGGAACGGGAACGCGCCACACAGGCGTGGGGATAAGAAGATGAATTCCCTTTAATATAACACCTGCAGATAGAGAGCCCAGCGACGGACACACCTTTAGGAACGGGAACGCGCCACACAGGAGGGGGGAGAAGAAGATGAATTCCCTGTAATATAACACCTGCAGACAGCGAGCCCGGCGACGGACACACCTTTAGGAACGGGAACGCGCCACACAGGCGTGGGGAGAAGAAGATGAATTCCCTTTAATATAACACCTGCAAACAGCGAGCCCGGCGACGGACACACCTTTAGGAACGGGAACGCGCCACACAGGAGGGGGGAGAAGAAGATGAATTCCCTGTAATATAACACCTGCAGACAGCGAGCCCGGCGACGGACACACCTTTAGGAACGGGAACGCGCCACACAGGCGTGGGGAGAAGAAGATGAATTCCCTTTAATATAACACCTGCAAACAGCGAGCCCGGCGACGGACACACCTTTAGGAACGGGAACGCGCCACACAGGCGTGGGGATAAGAAGATGAATTCCCTTTAATATAACACCTGCAGATAGAGAGCCCGGCGACGGACACACCTTTAGGAACGGGAACGCGCCACACAGGCGTGGGGATAAGAAGATGAATTCCCTGTAATATAACAACTGCAGATAGAGAGCCCGGTGACGGACACACCTTTAGGAACGGGAACGCACCACACAGGAGGGGGGAGAAGAAGATGAATTCCCTGTAATATAACACCTGCAGATAGAGAGCCCGGCGACGGACACACCTTTAGGAACGGGAACGCGCCACACAGGCGTGGGGATAAGAAGATGAATTCCCTGTAATATAACACTGCAGACAGAGAGCCCGGCGACGGACACACCTTTAGGAACGGGAACGCGCCACACAGGAGGGGGGAGAAGAAGATGAATTCCCTGTAATATAACAACTGCAGATAGAGAGCCCGGCGACGGACACACTTTTAGGAACGGGAACGCACCGCACACGCGTGGGGAGAAGAAGATGAATTCCCTTTAATATAACACCTGCAGACAGAGAGCCCGGCGACGGACACACCTCTAGGAACGGGAACGCGCCACACAGGCGTGGGGATAAGAAGATTAATTCCCTTTAATATAACACCTGCAGATAGAGAGCCCGGCGACGGACACACCTTTAGGAACGGGAACGCGCCACACAGGCGTGGGGATAAGAAGATGAATTCCCCTGTAATATAACACCTGCAGATAGAGAGCCCGGCGACGGACACACCTTTAGGAACGGGAACGCGCCACACAGGAGGGGGGAGAAGAAGATGAATTCCCTGTAATATAACACCCGCAGATAGAGAGCCCAGCGACGGACACACCTTTAGGAACGGGAACGCGCCACACAGGCGTGGGGATAAGAAGATGAATTCCCTGTAATATAACACCTGCAGACAGAGAGCCCGGCGACGGACACACCTTTAGGAACGGGAACGCGCCACACAGGAGGGGGGAGAAGAAGATGAATTCCCTGTAATATAACACCTGCAGACAGCGAGCCCGGCGATGGACACACCTTTAGGAACGGGAACGCGCCACACAGGCGTGGGGATAAGAAGATTAATTCCCTTTAATATAACACCTGCAGACAGAGAGCCCGGCGGCGGACACACCTTTAGGAACGGGAACGCGCCGCACAGGCGTGGGGATAAGAAGATAAATTCCCTTTAATATAACACTGCAGACAGAGAGCCCGGCGACGGACACACCTTTAGGAACGGGAACGCGCCACACAGGCGTGGGGATAAGAAGATGAATTCCCCTGTAATATAACACCTGCAGACAGAGAGCCCGGCGGCGGACACACCTTTAGGAACGGGAACGCGCCACACAGGCGTGGGGATAAGAAGATGAATTCCCCTGTAATATAACACCTGCAGACAGAGAGCCCGGCGACGGACACACCTTTAGGAACGGGAACGCGCCACACAGGAGGGGGGAGAAGAAGATGAATTCCCTTTAATATAACACCTGCAGATAGAGAGCCCGGCGACGGACGCACCTTTAGGAACGGGAACGCACCACACAGGCGTGGGGATAAGAAGATGAATTCCCTGTAATATAACACCTGCAGACAGAGAGCCCGGTGACGGACACACCTTTAGGAACGGGAACGCGCCACACAGGCGTGGGGAGAAGAAGATGAATTCCCTGTAATATAACACCTGCAGACAGCGAGCCCGGCGACGGACACACCTTTAGGAACGGGAACGCACCACACAGGCTTGGGGAGAAGATGAATTCCCTTTAATATAACACCTGCAGACAGAGAGCCCGGCGACGGACACACCTTTAGGAACGGGAACGCGCCACACAGGAGGGGGGAGAAGAAGATGAATTCCCTGTAATATAACACCTGCAGACAGCGAGCCCGGCGATGGACACACCTTTAGGAACGGGAACGCGCCACACAGGCGTGGGGATAAGAAGATGAATTCCCTTTAATATAACACCTGCAGACAGAGAGCCCGGCGGCGGACACACCTTTAGGAACGGGAACGCGCCGCACAGGCGTGGGGATAAGAAGATAAATTCCCTTTAATATAACACTGCAGACAGAGAGCCCGGCGACGGACACACCTTTAGGAACGGGAACGCGCCACACAGGCGTGGGGATAAGAAGATGAATTCCCCTGTAATATAACACCTGCAGACAGAGAGCCCGGCGGCGGACACACCTTTAGGAACGGGAACGCGCCACACAGGCGTGGGGATAAGAAGATGAATTCCCCTGTAATATAACACCTGCAGACAGAGAGCCCGGCGACGGACACACCTTTAGGAACGGGAACGCGCCACACAGGAGGGGGGAGAAGAAGATGAATTCCCTTTAATATAACACCTGCAGATAGAGAGCCCGGCGACGGACACACCTTTAGGAACGGGAACGCACCACACAGGCGTGGGGATAAGAAGATGAATTCCCTGTAATATAACACCTGCAGACAGCGAGCCCGGCGACGGACACACCTTTAGGAACGGGAACGCACCACACAGGCGTGGGGAGAAGAAGATGAATTCCCTTTAATATAACACCTGCAGACAGCGAGCCCGGCGACGGACACACCTTTAGGAACGGGAACACGCCACACAGGCGTGGGGAGAAGAAGATGAATTCCCTGTAATATAACACCTGCAGATAGAGAGCCCGGCGACGGACACACCTTTAGGAACGGGAACGCACCACACAGGCGAGGGGATAAGAAGATGAATTCCCTGTAATATAACACCTGCAGACAGCGTGCCCGGCGACGGACACACCTTTAGGAACGGGAACGCGCCACACAGGCGTGGGGAGAAGAAGATGAATTCCCTTTAATATAACACCTGCAGATAGAGAGCCCGGCGGCGGACACACCTTTAGGAACGGGAACGCGCCACACAGGTGTGGGGAGAAGAAGATGAATTCCCTTTAATATAACACCCGCAGATAGAGAGCCCAGCGACGGACACACCTTTAGGAACGGGAACGCACCACACAGGCGAGGGGATAAGAAGATGAATTCCCTGTAATATAACACCTGCAGACAGCGTGCCCGGCGACGGACACACCTTTAGGAACGGGAACGCGCCACACAGGCGTGGGGAGAAGAAGATGAATTCCCTTTAATATAACACTGCAGACAGAGAGCCCGGCGACGGACACACCTTTAGGAACGGGAACGCGCCACACAGGCGTGGGGATAAGAAGATGAATTCCCCTGTAATATAACACCTGCAGACAGAGAGCCCGGCGGCGGACACACCTTTAGGAACGGGAACGCGCCACACAGGCGTGGGGATAAGAAGATGAATTCCCCTGTAATATAACACCTGCAGACAGAGAGCCCGGCGACGGACACACCTTTAGGAACGGGAACGCGCCACACAGGAGGGGGGAGAAGAAGATGAATTCCCTTTAATATAACACCTGCAGATAGAGAGCCCGGCGACGGACACACCTTTAGGAACGGGAACGCACCACACAGGCGTGGGGAGAAGAAGATGAATTCCCTGTAATATAACACCTGCAGACAGCGAGCCCGGCGACGGACACACCTTTAGGAACGGGAACGCACCACACAGGCGTGGGGAGAAGAAGATGAATTCCCTTTAATATAACACCTGCAGACAGAGAGCCCGGCGACGGACACACCTTTAGGAACGGGAACGCGCCACACAGGAGGGGGGAGAAGAAGATGAATTCCCTGTAATATAACACCTGCAGACAGCGAGCCCGGCGATGGACACACCTTTAGGAACGGGAACGCGCCACACAGGCGTGGGGATAAGAAGATTAATTCCCTTTAATATAACACCTGCAGACAGAGAGCCCGGCGGCGGACACACCTTTAGGAACGGGAACGCGCCGCACAGGCGTGGGGATAAGAAGATAAATTCCCTTTAATATAACACTGCAGACAGAGAGCCCGGCGACGGACACACCTTTAGGACGGGAACGCGCCACACAGGCGTGGGGATAAGAAGATGAATTCCCCTGTAATATAACACCTGCAGACAGAGAGCCCGGCGGCGGACACACCTTTAGGAACGGGAACGCGCCACACAGGCGTGGGGATAAGAAGATGAATTCCCCTGTAATATAACACCTGCAGACAGAGAGCCCGGCGACGGACACACCTTTAGGAACGGGAACGCGCCACACAGGAGGGGGGAGAAGAAGATGAATTCCCTTTAATATAACACCTGCAGATAGAGAGCCCGGCGACGGACACACCTTTAGGAACGGGAACGCACCACACAGGCGTGGGGATAAGAAGATGAATTCCCTGTAATATAACACCTGCAGACAGCGAGCCCGGCGACGGACACACCTTTAGGAACGGGAACGCACCATAGAGGCGTGGGGATAAGAAGATGAATTCCCTGTAATATAACACCTGCAGACAGAGAGCCCGGTGACGGACACACCTTTAGGAACGGGAACGCGCCACACAGGCGTGGGGAGAAGAAGATGAATTCCCTGTAATATAACACCTGCAGACAGCGAGCCCGGCGACGGACACACCTTTAGGAACGGGAACGCACCACACAGGCGTGGGGAGAAGAAGATGAATTCCCTTTAATATAACACCTGCAGACAGAGAGCCCGGCGACGGACACACCTTTAGGAACGGGAACGCGCCACACAGGAGGGGGGAGAAGAAGATGAATTCCCTGTAATATAACACCTGCAGACAGCGAGCCCGGCGATGGACACACCTTTAGGAACGGGAACGCGCCACACAGGCGTGGGGATAAGAAGATGAATTCCCTTTAATATAACACCTGCAGACAGAGAGCCCGGCGGCGGACACACCTTTAGGAACGGGAACGCGCCGCACAGGCGTGGGGATAAGAAGATAAATTCCCTTTAATATAACACTGCAGACAGAGAGCCCGGCGACGGACACACCTTTAGGAACGGGAACGCGCCACACAGGCGTGGGGATAAGAAGATGAATTCCCCTGTAATATAACACCTGCAGACAGAGAGCCCGGCGGCGGACACAACTTTAGGAACGGGAACGCGCCACACAGGCGTGGGGATAAGAAGATGAATTCCCCTGTAATATAACACCTGCAGACAGAGAGCCCGGCGACGGACACACCTTTAGGAACGGGAACGCGCCGCACAGGAGGGGGGAGAAGAAGATGAATTCCCTTTAATATAACACCTGCAGATAGAGAGCCCGGCGACGGACACACCTTTAGGAACGGGAACGCACCACACAGGCGTGGGGAGAAGAAGATGAATTCCCTTTAATATAACACCTGCAGACAGCGAGCCCGGCGACGGACACACCTTTAGGAACGGGAACACGCCACACAGGCGTGGGGAGAAGAAGATGAATTCCCTGTAATATAACACCTGCAGATAGAGAGCCCGGCGACGGACACACCTTTAGGAACGGTAACGCACCACACAGGCGAGGGGATAAGAAGATGAATTCCCTGTAATATAACACCTGCAGACAGCGTGCCCGGCGACGGACACACCTTTAGGAACGGGAACGCGCCACACAGGCGTGGGGAGAAGAAGATGAATTCCCTTTAATATAACACCTGCAGATAGAGAGCCCGGCGACGGACACACCTTTAGGAACGGGAACGCGCCACACAGGTGTGGGGAGAAGAAGATGAATTCCCTTTAATATAACACCCGCAGATAGAGAGCCCAGCGACGGACACACCTTTAGGAACGGGAACGCGCCGCACAGGCGTGGGGAGAAGAAGATGAATTCCCTGTAATATAACACCTGCAGACAGCGTGCCCGGCGACGGACACACCTTTAGGAACGGGAACGCGCCACACAGGCGTGGGGAGAAGAAGATGAATTCCCTTTAATATAACACCTGCAGATAGAGAGCCCGGCGGCGGACACACCTTTAGGAACGGGAACGCGCCGCACAGGCGTGGGGAGAAGAAGATGAATTCCCTTTAATATAACACCCGCAGATAGAGAGCCCAGCGACGGACACACGTTTAGGAACGGGAACGCGCCACACAGGCGTGGGGATAAGAAGATGAATTCCCTTTAATATAACACCTGCAGATAGAGAGCCCGGCGACGGACACACCTTTAGGAACGGGAACGCGCCACACAGGAGGGGGGAGAAGAAGATTAATTCCCTTTAATAAAACACCTGCAGATAGAGAGCCCGGCGACGGACACACCTTTAGGAACGGGAACGCGCCACACAGGAGTGGGGAGAAGAAGACGAATTCAAGTCTACGGTTTCTAATAAAACCGCCGTGCGACGAGTACATTACTTACCATCGTAGGTACAATCGGAGAAGTCCCACTGGTTCCAGCGCCGTGTGTCCTGCACCGGTGGCGTCTCCGAAGCGGGCTCAGTTTTGCCTGCGTATTAGACAAGAGACATTAGATTCCCTGTATACTAAACGGACATACCTGGACATTGCAAACACGAAGGAAAGCCAAATGCAAAAAGGGGATCACGGACGAGGTGGGGGATCACGGATCACGGACGAGGTGGGGGATCACGGATCACGGACGAGGTGGGGGATCATGGATCACGGACGAGGTGGGGGATCACGGACGAGGTGGGGGATCACGGATCACACGACGAGGTGGGGGATGGGGGATCACGGACGAGGTGGGGGATCACGGACGCGGTGGGGGATGGGGGATCACGGACGAGGTGGGGGATGGGGGATCACGGACGAGGTGGGGGATGGGGGATCACGGACGAGGTGGGGGATGGGGGATCATTCTTCCCCCCTCTCCACACCCAGAGACACACACACACACCTCCTCACCAATAGACACACACACCTCCTCACCCAGAGACACACACCGTCTCACCCAGAGACACACACACACCTCCTCACCCAGAGACACACACACACACACCTCCTCACCCAGACACACACCTCCTCACCCAGAGACACACACACACACCTCCTCACCCAGAGACACACACACACACCTCCTCACCAAGACACACACACACCTCCTCACCAAGACACACACACACACCTCCTCACCAAGATACACACACACACCTCACCAAGACACACACATACACACCTCCTCACACACACACACACACACACCTCACACACCTCCTCACCCAGAGACACACACACACACCTCCTCACCCAGAGACACACACACACACCTCCTCACCCAGAGAGACACACACACACACCTCCTCACCCAGAGACACACACACACACACACCTCCTCACCCAGACACACACACACACCTCCTCACCCAGAGACACACACACCTCCTCACCCAGAGACACACACACCTCCTCACCCAGAGACACACACACACACACACACACACACCTCCTCACCCAGAGACACACACACACCTCCTCACCCAGAGACACACACACACCTCCTCACCCAGAGACACACACACACCTCACCCAGAGACACACACACACCTCCTCACCCAGAGACACACACACACACACCTCCTCACCCAGAGACACACACACACACCTCCTCACCCAGAGACACACACACATCTCCTCACCCAGAGACACACACACACACTTCCTCACCCAGAGACACACACACCTCCTCACCCAGAGACACACACACCTCCTCACCCAGCGACACACACACACCTCCTCACCCAGAGACACACACACACCTCCTCACCCAGAGACACACACACACCTCCTCACCCAGAGACACACACACAGACACCTCCTCACCCAGAGACACACACACAGACACCTCCTCACCCAGAGACACACACACACACACCTCCTCACCCAGAGACACACACACACACCTCCTCACGCAGACACAAACACACACCTCCTCACCCAGAAACACACACACACACATACACACCTCCTCAGCCAGAGACACACACACACACACCTCCTCACCCAGAGAGACACACACACACCTCCTCACCCAGAGACACACACACACCTCCTCACCCAGAGACACACACACACACCTCCTCACCCAGAGACACACACACACACACACCTCCTCACCCAGAGACACACACACACACACCTCCTCACCCAGACACACACACACACACACACATCTCCTCACCCAGAGACACACACACCTCCTCACCCAGAGACCTCCTCACCCAGAGACACACACACACCTCCTCACCCAGAGACACACACACACACACATCTCCTCACCCAGAGACACACACACCTCCTCACCCAGAGACCTCCTCACCCAGAGACACACACACACCTCCTCACCCAGAGACACACACACACCTCCTCACCCAGAGACACACACACACACCTCCTCACTCAGAGACACACACACCCACCTCCTCACCCAGAGACACACACACACACCTCCTCACCCAGAGACACACACACACCTCCTCACCCAGAGACACACACACACACACCTCCTAACCCAGAGACACACACACACACCTCCTCACCCAGAGACACACACACACACCTCCTCACCCAGAGACACACACACACACCTCCTCACCCAGAGACACACACACACACCTCCTCACCCAGAGACACACACACATCTCCTCACCCAGAGACACACACACACACACTTCCTCACCCAGAGACACACACACTTCCTCACCCAGAGACACACACCTCCTCACCCAGACACACACACCTCCTCACCCAGAGACACACACACACCTCCTCACCCAGAGACACACACACACATCTCCTCACCCAGAGACACACACACACACCTCCTCACCCAGAGACACACACACACACACCTCCTCACCCAGAGACACACACACCTCCTCACCCAGCGACACACACACACCTCCTCACCCAGAGACACATACACACCTCCTCACCCAGAGACACACACACACCTCCTCACCCAGAGACACACACACACCTCCTCACCCAGAGACACACACCTCCTCACCCAGAGACACACACACACACACCTCCTCACCCAGAGACACACACACACACACCTCCTCACCCAGAGACACACACACACACCTCCTCACGCAGACACAAACACACACCTCCTCACCCAGAAACACACACACATACACACCTCCTCAGCCAGAGACACACACACACACACACCTCCTCACCCAGAGAGACACACACACACCTCCTCACCCAGAGACACACACACACCTCCTCACCCAGAGACACACACACACACACACACCTCCTCACCCAAAGACACACACACACCTCCTCACCCAGAGACACACACACCGCCTCACCCAGACACACACACCTCACCCAGAGACACACAGACACACCTCTCCTCACCCAGAGACACACACACCTCCTCACCCAGAGACACACACACACACCTCCTCACCCAGAGACACACACACACCTCCTCACCCAGAGACACACACACACACACCTCCTCACCCAGAGACACACACACACACACCTCCTCACCCAGAGACACACACACACACACCTCCTCACCCAGAGACACACACACACACACCTCCTCACCCAGAGAGACACACACACACACACCTCCTCACCCAGAGAGACACACACACACCTCCTCACCCAGAGACACACACACACACACCTCCTCACCCAGAGACACACACACACCTCCTCACCCAGAGACACACACACACACACCTCCTCACCCAGAGAGACACACACACACCTCCTCACCCAGAGACACAAACACACACACCGCCTCACCCAGAGACACACACACACACCTCCTCACCCAGAGACACACACACACACACACACCTCCTCACCCAGAGACACACACACACCTCCTCACCCAGAGACACACACACACCTCCTCACCCAGAGACACACACACCTCCTCACCCAGAGACACGCACACACACACACCTCCTCACCCAGAGACACACACACACACACCTCCTCACCCAGACACACACACACACACACCTCCTCACCCAGAGACACACACACACCTCCTCACCCAGAGACACACACACACCTCCTCACCCAGAGACACACACACACACACCTCCTCACCCAGACACACACACACACACCTCCTCACCCAGAGACACACACACACCTCCTCACCCAGAGACACACACCTCCTCACCCAGAGACACACACACACCTCCTCACCCAGAGACACACACACACACCTCCTCACCCAGAGACACACACACACACCTCCTCACCCAGAGACACACACACACCTCCTCACCCAGAGACACACACACACCTCCTCACCCAGAGACACACACACACACCTCCTCACCCAGACACACACACACACACACACCTCCTCACCCAGAGACACACACACACCTCCTCACCCAGAGACACACACCTCCTCACCCAGAGACACACACACCTACTCACCCAGAGACACACACACACACCGCCTCACCCAGAGACACACACACACACCTCCTCACCCAGAGACACACACACACACACCTCCTCACCCAGAGACACACACACACACACCTCCTCACCCAGAGACACACACACACACACCTCCTCACCCAGAGACACACACACCTCCTCACCCAGAGACACACACACACCTCCTCACCCAGAGACACACACACACCTCCTCACCCAGAGAGACACACACACACACACCTCCTCACCCAGAGACACACACCTCCTCACCCAGAGACACACACACACACACCTCCTTACCCAGAGACAAACACACACAAACACCTCCTCACCCAGAGACACACACACACACACCTCCTCACCCAGAGACACACACACCTCCTCACCCAGAGACACACACACACACCTCCTCACCCAGAGACACACACACCTCCTCACCCAGACACACACACCTCCTCACCCAGACACACACACCTCCTCACCCAGAGACACACACACCTCCTCACCCAGAGACACACACACAGCTCCTCACCCAGAGACACACACACCTCCTCACCCAGAGACACACACACACACACCTCCTCACCCAGAGACACACACACACACACACCTCCTCACCCAGAGACACACACACACACACCTCCTCACCCAGAGACACACACACCTCCTCACCCAGAGACACACACACACACACCTCCTCACCCAGAGACACACACACCTCCTCACCCAGAGACACACACACCTCCTCACCCAGAGACACACACACACACCTCCTCACCCAGAGACACACACACACACCTCCTCACCCAGAGACACCAGCATCTGGTAATTGTCCATCATAACGTCCTTGTAGAGGTCTTTCTGCCATTCTTCTAGACATTTCCACTCTTCTTTTGTGAAGTAAATCGCAACATCATCAAACGTGACCAGCAGCTGGAAGATAAACATACGCCTATGATATATATTACCGGTAACTGTTACATACGCCTATAATATATATTACCTGTAACTGTTACATACGCCTATAATATATATTACCTGTAACTGTTACATACGCCTATAATATATATTACCGGTAACTGTTACATACGCCTATAACATATATTATCTGTAACTGTTACATACGCCTATAATATATATTACCTGTAACTGTTACATACGCCTTTAATATATATTATCTGTAACTGTTACATATGCCTATAATATATATTATCTGTAACTGTTACATACGCCTATAATATATATTACCTGTAACTGTTACATGCGCCTATAATATATATTACCTGTAACTGTTACATACGCCTATAATATATATTATCTGTAACTGTTACATGCGCCTATAATTTATATTACCTGTAACTGTTACATGCGCCTATAATATATATCACCTGTAACTGTTACATACTGTACGCCTATAATATATATTACCTGTAACTGTTACATACGCCTAATATATATTACCTGTAACTGTTACATACGCCTAATATATATTACCTGTAACTGTTACATACGCCTATAATATATATTACCTGTAACTGTTACATACGCCTATAATATATATTATCTGTAACTGTTACATACGCCTATACTATATATTACCTGTAACTGTTACATACGCCTATAATATATATTACCTGTAACTGTTACATGCGCCTATAATATATATTACCTGTAACTGTTACATACGCCTATAATATATATTACCTGTAACTGTTACATACGCCTCTAATATATATTATCTGTAACTGTTACATACGCCTATAATATATATTACCTGTAACTGTTACATACGCCTATAATATATATTATCTGTAACTGTTACATACGCCTATAATATATATTACCTGTAACTGTTACATACGCCTCTAATATATATTATCTGTAACTGTTACATACGCCTATAATATATATTACCTGTAACTGTTACATACGCCTCTAATATATATTATTTGTAACTGTTATATGCGCCTATAATATATATTACCTGTAACTGTTACATACGCCTATAATATATATTACCTGTAACTGTTACATACGCCTATAATATATATTATCTGTAACTGTTACATACGCCTATAATATATATTACCTGTAACTGTTACATACGCCTATAATATATTATCTGTAACTGTTACATACGCCTATAATATATATTATCTGTAACTGTTACATACGCCTATAATATATATTACCTGTAACTGTTACATACGCCTATAATATATATTACCTGTAACTGTTACATACGCCTATAATATATATTACCTGTAACTGTTACATACGCCTATAATATATATTATCTGTAACTGTTACATACGCCTATAATATATATTACCTGTAACTGTTACATACGCCTATAATATATATTATCTGTAACTGTTACATACGCCTATAATATATATTATCTGTAACTGTTACATACGCCTATAATATATATTACCTGTAACTGTTACATACGCCTATAATATATATTACCTGTAACTCTTACATACGCCTATAATATATATTACCTGTAACTGTTACATACGCCTGTAATATATATTACCTGTAACTGTTACATACGCCTATAATATATATTACCTGTAACTGTTACATACTATAATATATATTATCTGTAACTGTTACATACTATAATATATATTATCTGTAACTGTTACATGCGCCTATAATATATATTACCTGTAACTGTTACATACGCCTATAATATATATTACCTGTAACTGTTACATACGCCTATAATATATATTATCTGTTACTGTTACATGCGCCTATAATATATATTATCTGTAACTGTTACATACGCCTATAATATATATTACCTGTAACTGTTACATACGCCTATAATATATATTACCTGTAACTGTTACATACGCCTATAATATATATTATCTGTTACTGTTACATGCGCCTATAATATATATTATCTGTAACTGTTACATACGCCTATAATATATATTATCTGTAACTGTTACATACGCCTATAATATATATTATCTGTAACTGTTACATACGCCTATAATATATATTACCTGTAACTGTTACACACGCCTATAATATATATTACCTGTAACTGTTACATACGCCTATAATATATATTACCTGTAACTGTTACATACGCCTGTAATATATATTACCTGTAACTGTTACATACGCCTATAATATATATTATCTGTAACTGTTACACACGCCTATAATATATATTATCTGTAACTGTTACATACGCCTATAATATATATTATCTGTAACTGTTACATACGCCCATAATATATATTACCTGTAACTGTTACATACGCCTATAATATATATTACCTGTAACTGTTACATGCGCCTATAATATATATTATCTGTAACTGTTACATACGCCTATAATATATATTACCTGTAACTGTTACATACGCCTATAATATATATTACCTGCAACTGTTACATACGCCTATAATATATATTACCTGTAACTGTTACATACGCCTATAATATATATTACCTGTAACTGTTACATACGCCTATTATATATATTACCTGTAACTGTTACATACGCCTATAATATATATTATCTGTAACTGTTACATGCGCCTATAATATATATTATCTGTAACTGTTACATACGCCTATAATATATATTACCTGTAACTGTTACATGCGCCTATAATATATATTATCTGTAACTGTTACATACGCCTATAATATATATTACCTGTAACTGTTACATACGCCTATAATATATATTACCTGTAACTGTTACATACGCCTATAATATATATTACCTGTAACTGTTACATACGCCTATAATATATATTACCGGTAACTGTTACATACGCCTATAATATATATTACCGGTAACTGTTACATACGCCTATAATATATATTACCGGTAACTGTTACATACGCCTATAATATATATTATCTGTAACTGTTACATACGCCTATAACATATATTATCTGTAACTGCTACATACGCCCATAATATATATTACCGGTAACTGTTACATACGCCTATAATATATATTACCGGTAACTGTTACATACGCCTATAATATATATTATCTGTAACTGTTACATACGCCTATAATATATATTACCTGTAACTGTGCATACGCCTATAATATATATTACCTGTAACTGTTACATACGCCTATAATATATATTATCTGTAACTGTTACATACGCCTATAATATATATTACCTGTAACTGTTACATGCGCCTATAATATATATTACCTGTAACTGTTACATGCGCCTATAATATATATTACCTGTAACTGTTACATGCGCCTATAATATATATTACCTGTAACTGTTACATGCGCCTATAATATATATTACCTGTAACTGTTACATGCGCCTATAATATATATTATTTGTAACTGTTACATGCGCCTATAATATATATTATCTGTAACTGTTACATACGCCTATAATATATATCACCTGTAACTGTTACATACTGTACGCCTATAATATATATTACCTGTAACTGTTACATACGCCTAATATATATTACCTGTAACTGTTACATACGCCTAATATATATTACCTGTAACTGTTACATACGCCTATAATATATATTACCTGTAACTGTTACATACGCCTATAATATATATTATCTGTAACTGTTACATACGCCTATACTATATATTACCTGTAACTGTTACATACGCCTATCATATATATTACCTGTAACTGTTACATGCGCCTATAATATATATTACCTGTAACTGTTACATACGCCTATAATATATATTACCTGTAACTGTTACATACGCCTCTAATATATATTATCTGTAACTGTTACATACGCCTATAATATATATTACCTGTAACTGTTACATACGCCTATAATATATATTATCTGTAACTGTTACATACGCCTATAATATATATTACCTGTAACTGTTACATACGCCTCTAATATATATTATCTGTAACTGTTACATACGCCTATAATATATATTACCTGTAACTGTTACATACGCCTCTAATATATATTATTTGTAACTGTTATATGCGCCTATAATATATATTACCTGTAACTGTTACATACGCCTATAATATATATTACCTGTAACTGTTACATACGCCTATAATATATATTATCTGTAACTGTTACATACGCCTATAATATATATTACCTGTAACTGTTACATACGCCTATAATATATTATCTGTAACTGTTACATACGCCTATAATATATATTATCTGTAACTGTTACATACGCCTATAATATATATTACCTGTAACTGTTACATACGCCTATAATATATATTACCTGTAACTGTTACATACGCCTATAATATATATTACCTGTAACTGTTACATACGCCTATAATATATATTATCTGTAACTGTTACATACGCCTATAATATATATTACCTGTAACTGTTACATACGCCTATAATATATATTACCTGTAACTGTTACATACGCCTATAATATATATTATCTGTAACTGTTACATACGCCTATAATATATATTATCTGTAACTGTTACATACGCCTATAATATATATTACCTGTAACTGTTACATACGCCTATAATATATATTACCTGTAACTCTTACATACGCCTATAATATATATTACCTGTAACTGTTACATACGCCTGTAATATATATTACCTGTAACTGTTACATACGCCTATAATATATATTACCTGTAACTGTTACATACTATAATATATATTATCTGTAACTGTTACATACTATAATATATATTATCTGTAACTGTTACATGCGCCTATAATATATATTACCTGTAACTGTTACATACGCCTATAATATATATTACCTGTAACTGTTACATACGCCTATAATATATATTATCTGTTACTGTTACATGCGCCTATAATATATATTATCTGTAACTGTTACATACGCCTATAATATATATTACCTGTAACTGTTACATACGCCTATAATATATATTACCTGTAACTGTTACATACGCCTATAATATATATTATCTGTTACTGTTACATGCGCCTATAATATATATTATCTGTAACTGTTACATACGCCTATAATATATATTATCTGTAACTGTTACATACGCCTATAATATATATTATCTGTAACTGTTACATACGCCTATAATATATATTACCTGTAACTGTTACACACGCCTATAATATATATTACCTGTAACTGTTACATACGCCTATAATATATATTACCTGTAACTGTTACATACGCCTGTAATATATATTACCTGTAACTGTTACATACGCCTATAATATATATTATCTGTAACTGTTACACACGCCTATAATATATATTATCTGTAACTGTTACATACGCCTATAATATATATTATCTGTAACTGTTACATACGCCCATAATATATATTACCTGTAACTGTTACATACGCCTATAATATATATTACCTGTAACTGTTACATGCGCCTATAATATATATTATCTGTAACTGTTACATACGCCTATAATATATATTACCTGTAACTGTTACATACGCCTATAATATATATTACCTGCAACTGTTACATACACCTATAATATATATTACCTGTAACTGTTACATACGCCTATAATATATATTACCTGTAACTGTTACATACGCCTATTATATATATTACCTGTAACTGTTACATACGCCTATAATATATATTATCTGTAACTGTTACATGCGCCTATAATATATATTATCTGTAACTGTTACATACGCCTATAATATATATTATCTGTAACTGTTACATACGCCTATAATATATATTACCTGTAACTGTTACATGCGCCTATAATATATATTATCTGTAACTGTTACATACGCCTATAATATATATTACCTGTAACTGTTACATACGCCTATAATATATATTACCTGTAACTGTTACATACGCCTATAATATATATTACCTGTAACTGTTACATACGCCTATAATATATATTACCGGTAACTGTTACATACGCCTATAATATATATTACCGGTAACTGTTACATACGCCTATAATATATATTACCGGTAACTGTTACATACGCCTATAATATATATTATCTGTAACTGTTACATACGCCTATAACATATATTATCTGTAACTGCTACATACGCCCATAATATATATTACCGGTAACTGTTACATACGCCTATAATATATATTACCGGTAACTGTTACATACGCCTATAATATATATTATCTGTAACTGTTACATACGCCTATAATATATATTACCTGTAACTGTGCATACGCCTATAATATATATTACCTGTAACTGTTACATACGCCTATAATATATATTATCTGTAACTGTTACATACGCCTATAATATATATTACCTGTAACTGTTACATGCGCCTATAATATATATTACCTGTAACTGTTACATGCGCCTATAATATATATTACCTGTAACTGTTACATGCGCCTATAATATATATTACCTGTAACTGTTACATGCGCCTATAATATATATTACCTGTAACTGTTACATGCGCCTATAATATATATTATTTGTAACTGTTACATGCGCCTATAATATATATTATCTGTAACTGTTACATACGCCTATAATATATATTATCTGTAAGTGTTACACACGCCTATAATATATATTATCTGTAACTGTTACATGCGCCTATAATATATATTACCTGTAACTGTTACATGCGCCTATAATATATATTATCTGTAACTGTTACATGCGCCCATAATATATATTATCTGTAACTGTTACATGCGCCTATAATATATATTACCTGTAACTGTTACATACTATAATATATATTATCTGTAACTGTTACATACTATAATATATATTACCTGTAACTGTTACATGCGCCTATAATATATATTACCTGTAACTGTTACATACGCCTATAATATATATTATCTGTAACTGTTATATACGCCTATAATATATATTACCTGTAACTGTTACATGCGCCTATAATATATATTACCTGTAACTGTTACATGCGCCTATAATATATATTACCTGTAACTGTTACATGCGCCTATAATATATATTACCTGTAACTGTTACATGCGCCTATAATATATATTACCTGTAACTGTTACATGCGCCTATAATATATATTACCTGTAACTGTTACATACGCCTATAATATATATTATCTGTAACTGTTATATACGCCTATAATATATATTATCTGTAACTGTTATATACGCCTATAATATATATTATCTGTAACTGTTATATACGCCTATAATATATATTACCTGTAACTGTTACATGCGCCTATAATATATATTACCTGTAACTGTTACATACGCCTATAATATATATTATCTGTAACTGTTATATACGCCTATAATATATATTACCTGTAACTGTTACATGCGCCTATAATATTTATTACCTGTAACTGTTACATGCGCCTATAATATATATTACCTGTAACTGTTACATGCGCCTATAATATATATTACCTGTAACTGTTACATGCGCCTATAATATATATTACCTGTAACTGTTACATGCGCCTATAATATATATTACCTGTAACTGTTACATACGCCTATAATATATATTACCTGTAACTGTTACATGCGCCTATAATATATATTACCTGTAACTGTTACATACGCATATAATATATATTACCTGTAACTGTTACATGCGCCTATAATATATATTATCTGTAACTGTTACATACGCCTATAATATATATTACCTGTAACTGTTACATACGCCTCTAATATATATTATTTGTAACTGTTATATGCGCCTATAATATATATTACCTGTAACTGTTACATACGCCTATAATATATATTACCTGTAACTGTTACATACGCCTATAATATATATTATCTGTAACTGTTACATACGCCTATAATATATATTACCTGTAACTGTTACATACGCCTATAATATATTATCTGTAACTGTTACATACGCCTATAATATATATTATCTGTAACTGTTACATACGCCTATAATATATATTACCTGTAACTGTTACATACGCCTATAATATATATTACCTGTAACTGTTACATACGCCTATAATATATATTACCTGTAACTGTTACATACGCCTATAATATATATTATCTGTAACTGTTACATACGCCTATAATATATATTACCTGTAACTGTTACATACGCCTATAATATATATTATCTGTAACTGTTACATACGCCTATAATATATATTATCTGTAACTGTTACATACGCCTATAATATATATTACCTGTAACTGTTACATACGCCTATAATATATATTACCTGTAACTCTTACATACGCCTATAATATATATTACCTGTAACTGTTACATACGCCTGTAATATATATTACCTGTAACTGTTACATACGCCTATAATATATATTACCTGTAACTGTTACATACTATAATATATATTATCTGTAACTGTTACATACTATAATATATATTATCTGTAACTGTTACATGCGCCTATAATATATATTACCTGTAACTGTTACATACGCCTATAATATATATTACCTGTAACTGTTACATACGCCTATAATATATATTATCTGTTACTGTTACATGCGCCTATAATATATATTATCTGTAACTGTTACATACGCCTATAATATATATTACCTGTAACTGTTACATACGCCTATAATATATATTACCTGTAACTGTTACATACGCCTATAATATATATTATCTGTTACTGTTACATGCGCCTATAATATATATTATCTGTAACTGTTACATACGCCTATAATATATATTATCTGTAACTGTTACATACGCCTATAATATATATTATCTGTAACTGTTACATACGCCTATAATATATATTACCTGTAACTGTTACACACGCCTATAATATATATTACCTGTAACTGTTACATACGCCTATAATATATATTACCTGTAACTGTTACATACGCCTGTAATATATATTACCTGTAACTGTTACATACGCCTATAATATATATTATCTGTAACTGTTACACACGCCTATAATATATATTATCTGTAACTGTTACATACGCCTATAATATATATTATCTGTAACTGTTACATACGCCCATAATATATATTACCTGTAACTGTTACATACGCCTATAATATATATTACCTGTAACTGTTACATGCGCCTATAATATATATTATCTGTAACTGTTACATACGCCTATAATATATATTACCTGTAACTGTTACATACGCCTATAATATATATTACCTGCAACTGTTACATACGCCTATAATATATATTACCTGTAACTGTTACATACGCCTATAATATATATTACCTGTAACTGTTACATACGCCTATTATATATATTACCTGTAACTGTTACATACGCCTATAATATATATTATCTGTAACTGTTACATGCGCCTATAATATATATTATCTGTAACTGTTACATACGCCTATAATATATATTACCTGTAACTGTTACATGCGCCTATAATATATATTATCTGTAACTGTTACATACGCCTATAATATATATTACCTGTAACTGTTACATACGCCTATAATATATATTACCTGTAACTGTTACATACGCCTATAATATATATTACCTGTAACTGTTACATACGCCTATAATATATATTACCGGTAACTGTTACATACGCCTATAATATATATTACCGGTAACTGTTACATACGCCTATAATATATATTACCGGTAACTGTTACATACGCCTATAATATATATTATCTGTAACTGTTACATACGCCTATAACATATATTATCTGTAACTGCTACATACGCCCATAATATATATTACCGGTAACTGTTACATACGCCTATAATATATATTACCGGTAACTGTTACATACGCCTATAATATATATTATCTGTAACTGTTACATACGCCTATAATATATATTACCTGTAACTGTGCATACGCCTATAATATATATTACCTGTAACTGTTACATACGCCTATAATATATATTATCTGTAACTGTTACATACGCCTATAATATATATTACCTGTAACTGTTACATGCGCCTATAATATATATTACCTGTAACTGTTACATGCGCCTATAATATATATTACCTGTAACTGTTACATGCGCCTATAATATATATTACCTGTAACTGTTACATGCGCCTATAATATATATTACCTGTAACTGTTACATGCGCCTATAATATATATTATTTGTAACTGTTACATGCGCCTATAATATATATTATCTGTAACTGTTACATACGCCTATAATATATATTATCTGTAAGTGTTACACACGCCTATAATATATATTATCTGTAACTGTTACATGCGCCTATAATATATATTACCTGTAACTGTTACATGCGCCTATAATATATATTATCTGTAACTGTTACATGCGCCCATAATATATATTATCTGTAACTGTTACATGCGCCTATAATATATATTACCTGTAACTGTTACATACTATAATATATATTATCTGTAACTGTTACATACTATAATATATATTACCTGTAACTGTTACATGCGCCTATAATATATATTACCTGTAACTGTTACATACGCCTATAATATATATTATCTGTAACTGTTATATACGCCTATAATATATATTACCTGTAACTGTTACATGCGCCTATAATATATATTACCTGTAACTGTTACATGCGCCTATAATATATATTACCTGTAACTGTTACATGCGCCTATAATATATATTACCTGTAACTGTTACATGCGCCTATAATATATATTACCTGTAACTGTTACATGCGCCTATAATATATATTACCTGTAACTGTTACATACGCCTATAATATATATTATCTGTAACTGTTATATACGCCTATAATATATATTATCTGTAACTGTTATATACGCCTATAATATATATTATCTGTAACTGTTATATACGCCTATAATATATATTACCTGTAACTGTTACATGCGCCTATAATATATATTACCTGTAACTGTTACATACGCCTATAATATATATTATCTGTAACTGTTATATACGCCTATAATATATATTACCTGTAACTGTTACATGCGCCTATAATATATATTACCTGTAACTGTTACATGCGCCTATAATATATATTACCTGTAACTGTTAGATGCGCCTATAATATATATTACCTGTAACTGTTACATGCGCCTATAATATATAATACCTGTAACTGTTACATGCGCCTATAATATATATTACCTGTAACTGTTACATACGCCTATAATATATATTACCTGTAACTGTTACATGCGCCTATAATATATATTACCTGTAACTGTTACATACGCCTATAATATATATTACCTGTAACTGTTACATGCGCCTATAATATATATTATCTGTAACTGTTACATACGCCTATAATATATATTACCTGTAACTGTTACATACGCCCATAATATATATTACCTGTAACTGTTACATACGCCTATAATATATATTACCTGTAACTGTAACATACGCCTATAATATATATTACCTGTAACTGTTACATGCGCCTATAATATATATTATCTGTAACTGTTACATACGCCTATAATATATATTACCTGTAACTGTTACATACGCCTATAATATATATTATCTGTAACTGTTACATACGCCTATAATATATATTACCTGTAACTGTTACATACGCCTATAATATATATTATCTGTAACTGTTACATGCGCCTATAATATATATTACCTGTAACTGTTACATACGCCTATAATATATATTATCTGTAACTGTTACATACGCCTATAATATATATTATCTGTAACTGTTACATACGCCTATAATATATATTATCTGTAACTGTTACATACGCCTATAATATATATTACCTGTAACTGTTACATGCGCCTATAATATATATTACCTGTAACTGTTACATACTCCCCCATGAAGAGTTCCCTCCCCCCTGCAGACATGGTGCTCCCCCCTCACCTTCCCCCCTGCAGACATGGTGCTCCCCCCTCACCTTCCCCCCTGCAGACACGGTGCTCCCCCCCTCACCTTCCCCCCTGCAGACACGGTGCTCCCCCCCTCACCTTCCCCCCTGCAGACACGCTGCTCCCCCCCTCACCTTCCCCCCTGCAGACACGCTGCTCCCCCCCCTCACCTTCCCCCCTGCAGACATGGTGCTCCCCCCTCACCTTCCCCCCTGCAGACATGGTGCGCCCCCCTCACCTTCCCCCCTGCAGACATGGTGCTCCCCCCCTCACCTTCCCCCTGCAGACACGGTGCTCCCCCTCACCTTCCCCCCTGCAGACATGGTGCCCCCCCCTCACCTTCCCCCCTGCAGACATGGTGCTCCCCCCCTCACCTTCCCCCCTGCAGACACGCTGCTCCCCCCCTCACCTTCCCCCCTGCAGACACGCTGCTCCCCCCCCTCACCTTCCCCCCTGCAGACATGGTGCTCCCCCCTCACCTTCCCCCCTGCAGACATGGTGCGCCCCCCTCACCTTCCCCCCTGCAGACATGGTGCTCCCCCCCTCACCTTCCCCCCTGCAGACATTGTGCTCCCCCCCTCACCTTCCCCCCTGCAGACATGCTGCTCCCCCCCCTCACCTTCCCCCCTGCAGACATGGTGCTCCCCCCTCACCTTCCCCCCTGCAGACATGGTGCTCCCCCCCCTCACCTTCCCCCCTGCAGACATGGTGCTCCCCCCCCTCACCTTCCCCCCTGCAGACATGGTGCTCCCCCCCTCACCTTCCCCCCTGCAGACATGGTGCTCACCCACTCACCTTCCCCCCTGCAGACACGCTGCTCCCCCCCTGCAGACATGGTGCTCCCCCCTCACCTTCCCCCCTGCAGACATGGTGCTCCCTCCTCACCTTCCCCCCTGCAGACATGGTGCTCCCCCCCCTCACCTTCCCCCTGCAGACATGGTGCTCCCCCCCTCACCTTCCCCCTGCAGACACGGTGCTCCCCCTCACCTTCCCCCCTGCAGACATGGTGCTCCCCCCCTCACCTTCCCCCCTGCAGACATGGTGCTCCCCCCCTCACCTTCCCCCCTGCAGACATGGTGCTCCCCCCCTCACCGTCCCCCCTGCAGACATGGTGCTCCCCCTCACCTTCCCCCCTGCAGACATGGTGCTCCCCCCTCACCTTCCCCCCTGCAGACACGGTGCTCCCCCGTCACCTTCCCCCCTGCAGACATGGTGCTCCCCCTCACCTTCCCCCCTGCAGACATGGTGCTCACCCACTCACCTTCCCCCCTGCAGACACGCTGCTCCCCCCCTGCACACATGGTGCTCCCCCCTCACCTTCCCCCCTGCAGACACGGTGCTCCCCCGTCACCTTCCCCCCTGCAGACATGGTGCTCCCCCTCACCTTCCCCCCTGCAGACATGGTGCTCACCCACTCACCTTCCCCCCTGCAGACACGCTGCTCCCCCCCTGCACACATGGTGCTCCCCCCTCACCTTCCCCTCTGCAGACATGGTGCTCCCCCCTCACCTTCCCCCCTGCAGACATGGTGCTCCCCCCTCACCTTCCCCCCTGCAGACACGGTGCTCCCCCACTCACCTTCCCCCCTGCAGACATGGTGCTCCCCCCCCTCACCTTCCCCCCTGCAGACATGGTGCTCCCCCCCTCACCTTCCCCCCTGCAGACATGGTGCTCCCCCCTCACCTTCCCCCCTGCAGACATGGTGCTCCCCCCTCACCTTCCCCCCTGCAGACATGGTGCTCCCTCTCACCTTCCCCCCTGCAGACATGGTGCTCCCCCCTCACCTTCCCCCCTGCAGACATGGTGCTCCCCCCTCACCTTCCCCCCTGCAGACACTGTGCTCCCCCCTCACCTTCCCCCCTGCAGACATGGTGCTCCCCCCCTCACCTTCCCCCCTGCAGACACTGTGCTCCCCCCTCACCTTCCCCCCTGCAGACATGGTGCTCCCCCCTCACCTTCCCCCCTGCAGACATGGTGCTCCCCCCTCACCTTCCCCCCTGCAGACATGGTGCTCCCCCCTCACCTTCCCCCCTGCAGACATGGTGCTCCCCCCTCCAGACATGGTGCTCCCCCCTCACCTTCCCCCCTGCAGACACTGTGCTCCCCCCTCACCTTCCCCCCTGCAGACACTGTGCTCCCCCCTCACCTTCCCCCCTGCAGACATGGTGCTCCCCCTCACCTTCCCCCCTGCAGACATGGTGCTCACCCACTCACCTTCCCCCCTGCAGACACGCTGCTCCCCCCCTGCACACATGGTGCTCCCCCCTCACCTTCCCCTCTGCAGACATGGTGCTCCCCCCTCACCTTCCCCCCTGCAGACATGGTGCTCCCCCCTCACCTTCCCCCCTGCAGACACGGTGCTCCCCCACTCACCTTCCCCCCTGCAGACATGGTGCTCCCCCCCCTCACCTTCCCCCCTGCAGACATGGTGCTCCCCCCCTCACCTTCCCCCCTGCAGACATGGTGCTCCCCCCTCACCTTCCCCCCTGCAGACATGGTGCTCCCCCCTCACCTTCCCCCCTGCAGACATGGTGCTCCCCCTCACCTTCCCCCCTGCAGACATGGTGCTCCCCCCTCACCTTCCCCCCTGCAGACATGGTGCTCCCCCCTCACCTTCCCCCCTGCAGACACTGTGCTCCCCCCTCACCTTCCCCCCTGCAGACATGGTGCTCCCCCCCTCACCTTCCCCCCTGCAGACACTGTGCTCCCCCCTCACCTTCCCCCCTGCAGACATGGTGCTCCCCCCTCACCTTCCCCCCTGCAGACATGGTGCTCCCCCCTCACCTTCCCCCCTGCAGACATGGTGCTCTCCCCCTCACCTTCCCCCCTGCAGACATGGTGCTCCCCCCCTCACCTTCCCCCCTGCAGACATGGTGCTCCCCCCTCACCTTCCCCCCTGCAGACATGGTGCTCCCCCCTCCAGACATGGTGCTCCCCCCTCACCTTCCCCCCTGCAGACACTGTGCTCCCCCCTCACCTTCCCCCCTGCAGACACTGTGCTCCCCCCTCACCTTCCCCCCTGCAGACATGGTGCTCCCCCTCACCTTCCCCCCTGCAGACATGGTGCTCCCCCCTCACCTTCCCCCCTGCAGACATGGTGCTCCCCCTCACCTTCCCCCCTGCAGACATGGTGCTCCCCCTGTGCTGCTGCAGATTAGGAGATCAGGGCTGTGTGAGTCCCCAGCACTGAGACATCATGGGAAACAGGAGGAGCCGCGCTGCATGCTGGGATTTGGAGTCCTGCTGCTCCAGGCAAGGCCCTGCTACTTGAAAAAAAGACTACAACTCCCAGAATCCCCCGCGGGTTCTGTGCATGGGTATGATTAATAGGAGCTGCCTCAGTGCATGCTGGGATTTGGAGTCTTTGTACAGATAAACATGTTATCCCAGTGTAATTATATACAGCCCCCAATATAACGCTGGGCCTGGGGAGGAGGCCGGGAGGCACAACTGTGCGTGTACAACGCAGGGCACGGGCTGTACAGATAGGGACACGGGGTGTAACCCCCCCCCCCAGCATGAGGGATAGGGGGTACAGTGTAAATGGGGGGATATAACACCCCCAGCATGAGGGATAGGGGGTACAGTGTAAATGGGGGGATATAACACCCCCCCCCCCCAGTATGAGGGATAGGGGGTACAGTGTAAATGGGGGGATATAACACTCCCCCCCCCAGCATGAGGGATAGGGGGTACAGTGTAAATGGGGGGATATAACACTCCCCCCCAGCATGAGGAATAGGGGGTACAGGGTAAATGGGGGGATATAACCCCCCCCCCCCAGCATGAGGGATAGGGGGTACAGTGTAAATGGGGGGATATAACCCCCCCCCCAGTATGAGGGATAGGGGGTACAGTGTAAATGGGGGGATATAACACCCCCCCAGCATGAGGAATAGGGGGTACAGTGTAAATGGGGGGATATAACCCCCCCCCCCCAGCATGAGGGATAGGGGGTACAGTGTAAATGGGGGGATATAACACCCCCCCCCCCCAGCATGAGGGATAGGGGGTACAGTGTAAATGGGGGGATATAACCCCCCCCCCCCCAGCATGAGGGATATGGGGTACATTGTAAATGGGGGGATATAACACCCCCCTTCCCCCACAGCATGAGGGATAGGGGGTACAGTGCAAATGGGGGGATATAACACCCCCCCCCCCCCCAGCATGAGGGATAGGGGGTACATTGTAAATGTGGGGATATAACACCACCACCCAACCCCCAACATGAGTGATAGGGGGTACAGTGTAAATGGGGGGATATAACACTCCCCCCCCCCCACCCCCAGCATGAGGGATAGGGGGTACAGTGTAAATGTGGGGATATAACCCCCCCCCCCCCCCAGCATGAGGGATAGGGGGTACAGTGTAAATGGGGGGATATAACACTCCCCCCCCCCAGCATGAGGGATAGGGGGTACAGTGTAAATGGGGGGATATAACCCCCCCCTCCAGCATGAGGGATAGGGGGTACAGTGTAAATGGGGGGATATAACCCCCCCCCCCCTCCAGCATGAGGGATAGGGGGTACAGTGTAAATGGGGGGATATAACACTCCCCCCCCAGCATGAGGGATAGGGGGTACAGTGTAAATGGGGGAATATAACACTCCACCCCCAGCATGAGGGATAGGGGGTACAGTGTAAATGGGGGGATATAACCCCCCCCCCAGCATGAGGGATAGGGGGTACAGTGTAAATGGGGGGATATAACACTCCCCTCCTCCCCAGCATGAGGGATAGGGGGTACAGTGTAAATGGGGGATATAACCCCCCCAGCATGAGGGATATGGGGTACAGTGTAAATGGGGGGATATAACCACCCCCCCCCCCAGTATGAGGGATAGGGGGTACAGTGTAAATGGGATATAACCCCCCCCCCCCCCAGCATGAGGGATAGGGGGTACAGTGTAAATGGGGGGATATAACCCCCCCAGTATGAGGGATAGGGGGTACAGTGTAAATGGGGGGATATAACCCCCCCCCCAGCATGAGGGATAGGGGGTACAGTGTAAATGGGGGGATATAACACCTCCCCCCCAGCATGAGGGATAGGGGGTACAGTGTAAATGGGGGAATATAACACTCCCCCCCCCAGCATGAGGGATAGGGGGTACAGTGTAAATGGGGGGATATAACACCCCCCCAGCATGAGGGATAGGGGGTACAGTGTAAATGGGAGGATATAACACCCCCCCAGCATGAGGGATAGGGGGTACAATGTAAATGGGGGGATATAACAACCCCCCCCCCAGCATGAGGGATAGGGGGTACAGTGTAAATGGGGGGGATATAACACTCCCCTCCCCCCAGCATGAGGGATAGGGGGTACAGTGTAAATGGGGGGATATAACACCCCCCCCCCAGCATGAGGGATAGGGGGTACAGTGTAAATGGGGGGATATAACCCACCCCCCAGCATGAGGGATAAGGGGTGCAGTGTAAATGGGGGGATATAACTGTAGAGTGAGAGGGGGATTGGCCCGGTATTAAAGGGGTTGCACCCCATATGGCCACCCCCTGACCTCACTAGGGAGGCAAGGGGTTAACTGGACTGCAGTCAAGTAATGTGTTTTTACCCTGCTTCAGCACCCAAATGTAACCCCTGTAACCATGTATTTTCCCCAATCCAGTGTCTGCACCAACACTCACACTGCGATCCGTTCGGGCGGAGAAGGGTTAATAGTTAGGAAGTGACTATAGCCCTTTGTTCTATTTTCCCGCCTTTGCAGGCTCCATTTTGCAGCTCCCCATAGGTCGCCATTGCAGCTCCATACAATCCTATGGCGAATCCGGCGATTTGGGCCCATTTCAGTAGAAGACCTGCAGGTGGCGCCTGAGAGGAGGAGCGGCGGTTCCCCATTGTAAGTCAATGGAGCCATTAATTTCAATTGGGATTCCTCGACGCCGACCTCCAGGAACGAGTTGGCAGCCATCCAAACCGCAGACCGCAGAAGCGGATACAATATCTAAAAAAGAGCTTTTGATCACACTAGGTCAAGTTCAAATACAATTGGCGTGAGAAACTTAGGTTCTAGGGCACCCAGGAATAAAATTATTTTTGCCCCTAGACCCTAGGAACCCCCACACTCGACCACCACCGGGTCTGAAAATAAAGAACCCCCATAAAGGGTCGTGCTCGCCACGAGGGTCGCGCCATTGACTCTAATGGCGGAGGGAAGAGCTGCGAGTCAAAGCGGCCAAGTCAGAATGAGCAGAAACCCAGAACCCAGAACTCCGGTTCTGTCCAACCTAGAGGGCTGAGATTCGGCCACCATGTAGTCCTAGTTCCGGCAGGATTGCATGGCAAATACCGAACCTCTCGGGGCAACAGAACGGAGTCCGGATAATTTCAAAGTTTGGGTTTCTGCCATTCACTTGCATGGTGGAAAAAAGCCTTGTGTTCCAAAAGGGTTTTTAAACTGTAATTTTGTATCTCAGGTCCGGTGGTTCACAGCGAGCTGAAACTTGGCCACCATGGAGAGTCCTCTCCGGCATGAGGGTCTGGCAAGTTTCAGCCCCCTCGGCCCAGCCGAACGGATTATTTTAATATATATTGATATTGAAAAATGTACTGTATTTCAAAGCGGGGATAAAAGCCCGCGAAGGTTTCTGACTCTGTTTAATGTAAATGCTCAGGGGTGACCCATTGTCTACAACAGACCCCCTGATCAAAGGCTCCGCCACTCTGGTTGTATACATTAGGGCGGAGAAACGCAGGGCTTGAGTGGTCTGTAAGTGCTATAATTCACACCTACAGACAAAGGATTTCCTGACCAAATGCAGGTCTGGTAGACATGGGGGGCATGATATATCAATGTTCCCACATTAGAGATTGGGTGCAGCTAATTGGCCTCCAATGACTGGCACTCAATGACAGTGTATAGGACTGGAATCCCATATAAACCAGTGTCAGTCCTATGTTCAGGGTCTTCGATTTGACCAACTAATTGATGCCCGATTGCTGTATGAATTGCCAATCCTGTACCTGATTACTTCATTACCCAACCCCTAAGTAAGTGTTATTTCTTGTCTGTTATTTGTACTATCTTGTGTGTTCACCGATCTAAGGAATAAATTCTCTTTATTATACCTAAGTCGTGTTCAATTCAACCGAGTTATTTGTGTATATTATATCGTATCACAAGTTACCGTGACAATAGGGAAGTCTGAAACTTTCCTGGGACAGAAATCTGACCCCCAAAGTAGCAGCTTCTATTAGCATTTATTTCCCGGCAATTTTACCCCCGGAACCTTTGTTCTTGAGCCGCGATTATAGTATGCGAGACGCAAACACAATGCAGAAGCTCTATCGGGCCGGCCGTAGTGCGCGCGACACAAACACAATGCAGCAGCTCTATCGGGCCGGCCGTAGTGTGCGCGACACAAACACAATGCAGCAGCTCTATCGGGCCGGCTGTAGTGTGCGACGCAAACAAAATGCAGCAGCTCTATCGGGCCGGCCGTAGTGTGCGACACAAACACAATGCAGCAGCTCTATCGGGCCAGCTGTAGTGCGCGCGACGCAAACACAATGCAGCAGCTCTATCGGGCCGGCCGTAGTGTGCGCGATGCAAACACAATGCAGCAGCTCTATCGGGCCGGCCGTAGTGTGTGCGACACAAACACAATGCTGCAGCTCTATCGGGCCGCCTGTAGTGTGTGCGACACAAACACAATGCAGCAGCTCTATCGGGCCGGCCGTAGTGTGACACACAAACACAATGCAGCAGCTCTATCGGCCGGCCGTAGTGTGCGACACAAACACAATGCAGCAGCTCTATCGGGCCGGCCGTAGTGTGACACACAAACACAATGCAGCAGCTCTATCGGGCCGGCCGTAGTGTGCGACACAAACACAATGCAGCAGCTCTATCGGGCCGGCTGTAGTGCGCGAGACGCAAACACAATGCAGCAGCTCTATCGGGCCGGCTGTAGTGCGCGCGACGCAAACACAATGCAGCAGCCCTATCGGGCCGGCCGTAGTGTGCGACACAAACACAATGCAGCAGCTCTATCGGGCCGGCCGTAGTGCGCGCGACACAAACACAATGCAGCAGCTCTATCGGGCCGGCTGTAGTGTGTGCGACACAAACACAATGCTGCAGCTCTATCGGGCCGGCTGTAGTGTGTGCGACACAAACACAATGCAGCAGCTCTATCGGGCCGGCCGTAGTGTGTGCGACACAAACACAATGCAGCAGCTCTATCGGGCCGGCCGTAGTGTGCGACACAAACACAATGCAGCAGCTCTATCAGGCCGGCTGTAGTGCGCGCGACACAAACACAATGCAGCAGCTCTATCGGGCCGGCCATAGTGTGCGACACAAACACAATGCAGCAGCTCTATCGGGCCGGCCGTAGTGCGCGCGACACAAACACAATGCAGCAGCTCTATCGGGCCGGCTGTAGTGTGCGACGCAAACAAAATGCAGCAGCTCTATCGGGCCGGCCGTAGTGTGCGCGACACAAACACAATGCAGCAGCTCTATCGGGCCGGCTGTAGTGTGCGACGCAAACAAAATGCAGCAGCTCTATCGGGCCGGCCGTAGTGTGCGACACAAACACAATGCAGCAGCTCTATCGGGCCAGCTGTAGTGCGCGCGACGCAAACACAATGCAGCAGCTCTATCGGGCCGGCCGTAGTGTGCGCGATGCAAACACAATGCTGCAGCTCTATCGGGCCGGCCGTAGTGTGCGACACAAACACAATGCAGCAGCTCTATCGGGCCGGCCGTAGTGTGCGACACAAACACAATGCTGCAGCTCTATCGGGCCGCCTGTAGTGTGTGCGACACAAACACAATGCAGCAGCTCTATCGGGCCGGCCGTAGTGTGCGCGACACAAACACAATGCAGCAGCTCTATCGGGCCGGCCGTAGTGTGACACACAAACACAATGCAGCAGCTCTATCGGCCGGCCGTAGTGTGCGACACAAACACAATGCAGCAGCTCTATCGGGCCGGCCGTAGTGTGACACACAAACACAATGCAGCAGCTCTATCGGGCCGGCCGTAGTGTGCGACACAAACACAATGCAGCAGCTCTATCGGGCCGGCCGTAGTGTGCGACACAAACACAATGCAGCAGCTCTATCGGGCCGGCTGTAGTGCGCGCGACGCAAACACAATGCAGCAGCCCTATCGGGCCGGCCGTAGTGTGCGACACAAACACAATGCAGCAGCTCTATCGGGCCGGCCGTAGTGCGCGCGACACAAACACAATGCAGCAGCTCTATCGGGCCGGCTGTAGTGTGTGCGACACAAACACAATGCTGCAGCTCTATCGGGCCGGCTGTAGTGTGTGCGACACAAACACAATGCAGCAGCTCTATCGGGCCGGCCGTAGTGTGTGCGACACAAACACAATGCAGCAGCTCTATCGGGCCGGCCGTAGTGTGCGACACAAACACAATGCAGCAGCTCTATCAGGCCGGCTGTAGTGCGCGCGACACAAACACAATGCAGCAGCTCTATCGGGCCGGCCGTAGTGTGTGACACAAACACAATGCAGCAGCTCTATCGGGCCGGCTGTAGTGCGCGCGACACAAACACAATGCAGCAGCTCTATCGGGCCGGCCGTAGTGCGCGCGACACAAACACAATGCAGCAGCTCTATCGGGCCGGCTGTAGTGTGCGACGCAAACACAATGCAGCAGCTCTATCGGGCCGGCCGTAGTGTGCGCGACACAAACACAATGCAGCAGCTCTATCGGGCCGGCCGTAGTGTGCGACACAAACACAATGCAGCAGCTCTATCGGGCCGGCCGTAGTGTGCGACACAAACAAAATGCAGCAGCTCTATCAGGCCGGCCGTAGTGTGTGCGACACAAACACAATGCAGCAGCTCGATCGGGCCGGCCGTAGTGTGCGCGACACAAACACAATGCAGCAGCTCTATCGGGCCGGCCGTAGTGTGCGCGACACAAACACAATGCAGCAGCTCTATCGGGCCGGCCGTAGTGCGTGCGACACAAACACAATGCAGCAGCTCTATCGGGCCGGCCGTAGTGTGCGCGATGCAAACACAATGCAGCAGCGCTATCGGGCCGGCCGTAGTGTGTGCGACACAAACACAATGCAGCAGCTCTATCGGGCCGGCCGTAGTGTGCGCGACACAAACACAATGCAGCAGCTCTATCGGGCCGGCCGTAGTGTGCGCGACACACACACAATGCAGCAGCTCTATCGGGCCGGCCGTAGTGTGAGACGCAAACACAATGCAGCAGCTCTATCGAGCCGGCCGTAGTGTGTGCGACACAAACACAATGCAGCAGCTCTATCGGGCCGGCCGTAGTGTGCGACACAAACACAATGCAGCAGCTCTATCGGGCCGGCCGTAGTGTGCGACACAAACACAATGCAGCAGCTCTATCGGGCCGGCCGTAGTGTGAGACGCAAACACAATGCAGCAGCTCTATCGAGCCGGCCGTAGTGTGTGCGACACAAACACAATGCAGCAGCTCTATCGGGCCGGCCGTAGTGTGCGACACAAACACAATGCAGCAGCTCTATCGGGCCGGCCGTAGTGTGAGACACAAGCACAATGCAGCAGCTCTATCAGGCCGGCCGTAGTGTGTGCGACACAAACACAATGCAGCAGCTCTATCGGGCCGGCCGTAGTGTGCGACACAAACACAATGCAGCAGCTCTATCGGGCCGGCCGTAGTGTGCGACACAAACACAATGCAGCAGCTCTATCGGGCCGGCCGTAGTGTGCGCGACACAAACACAATGCAGCAGCTCTATCGGGCCGGCCGTAGTGTGCGACACAAACACAATGCAGCAGCTCTATCGGGCCGGCCGTAGTGTGCGCGACACAAACACAATGCTGCAGCTCTATCGGGCCGGCCGTAGTGTGCGACACAAACACAATGCAGCAGCTCTATTGGGCCGGCCGTAGTGTGCGACACAAACACAATGCAGCAGCGCTATCGGGCCGGCCGTAGTGCGCGCGACACAAACACAATGCAGCAGCTCTATCGGGCCGGCCGTAGTGTGTGCGACACAAACACAATGCAGCAGCTCTATCGGGCCGGCCGTAGTGTGCGACACAAACACAATGCAGCAGCTCTATCGGGCCGGCCGTAGTGTGAGACACAAACACAATGCAGCAGCCCTATCGGGCCGGCCGTAGTGTGCGCGACACAAACACAATGCAGCAGCTCTATCGGGCCGGCCGTAGTGTGCGACACAAACACAATGCAGCAGCTCTATCGGGCCGGCCGTAGTGTGCGACACAAACACAATGCAGCAGCTCTATCAGGCCGGCCGTAGTGTGTGCGACACAAACACAATGCAGCAGCTCTATCGGGCCGGCCGTAGTGTGCGACACAAACACAATGCAGCAGCTCTATCGGGCCGGCCGTAGTGTGTGCGACACAAACACAATGCAGCAGCTCTATCGGGCCGGCCGTAGTGTGAGACACAAACACAATGCAGCAGCCCTATCGGGCCGGCCGTAGTGTGTGCGACACAAACACAATGCAGCAGCTCTATCGGGCCGGCCGTAGTATGCGACACAAACACAATGCAGCAGCGCTATCGGGCCGGCCGTAGTGCGCGCGACACAAACACAATGCAGCAGCTCTATCGGGCCGGCCGTAGTGTGCGACACAAACACAATGCAGCAGCGCTATCGGGCCGGCCGTAGTGTGCGACACAAACACAATGCAGCAGCTCTATCGGGCCGGCCGTAGTGCGCGCGACACAAACACAATGCAGCAGCTCTATCGGGCCGGCCGTAGTGTGCGCGACACAAACACAATGCAGCAGCTCTATCGGGCCGGCCGTAGTGTGCGACACAAACACAATGCAGCAGCGCTATCGGGCCGGCCGTAGTGTGTGCGACACAAACACAATGCAGCAGCTCTACCGGGCCGGCCGTAGTGTGCGCGATGCAAACACAATGCAGCAGCTCTATCGGGCCGGCCGTAGTGTGCGACACAAACACAATGCAGCAGCTCTATCGGGCCGGCCGTAGTGTGCGACACAAACACAATGCAGCAGCTCTATCGGGCCGGCCGTAGTGTGCGACACAAACACAATGCAGCAGCTCTATCGGGCCGGCCGTAGTGTGCGACACAAACACAATGCAGCAGCTCTATCGGGCCGGCCGTAGTGTGCGACACAAACACAATGCAGCAGCTCTATCGGGCCGGCCGTAGTGCGCGCGACACAAACACAATGCAGCAGCTCTATCGGGCCGGCCGTAGTGCGCGCGACACAAACACAATGCAGCAGCTCTATCGGGCCGGCCGTAGTGCGCGCGACACAAACACAATGCAGCAGCTCTATCGGGCCGGCCGTAGTGTGTGCGACACAAACACAATGCAGCAGCTCTATCGGGCCGGCCGTAGTGTGCGCGACACAAACACAATGCAGCAGCTCTATCGGGCCGGCCGTAGTGTGCGCGACACAAACACAATGCAGCAGCTCTATCGGGCCGGCCGTAGTGTGCGCGACACAAACACAATGCAGCAGCTCTATCGGGCCGGCCGTAGTGTGCGCGACACAAACACAATGCAGCAGCTCTATCGGGCCGGCCGTAGTGCGCGCGACACAAACACAATGCAGCAGCTCTATCGGGCCGGCCGTAGTGTGCGACACAAACACAATGCAGCAGCTCTATCGGGCCGGCCGTAGTGCGCGCGACACAAACACAATGCAGCAGCTCTATCGGGCCGGCCGTAGTGTGTGCGACACAAACACAATGCAGCAGCTCTATCGGGCCGGCCGTAGTGTGAGACACAAACACAATGCAGCAGCTCTATCGGGCCGGCCGTAGTGTGCGCGACACAAACACAATGCAGCAGCTCTATCGGGCCGGCCGTAGTGTGCGCGATGCAAACACAATGCAGCAGCTCTATCGGGCCGGCCGTAGTGTGCGCGACACAAACACAATGCAGCAGCTCTATCGGGCCGGCCGTAGTGTGCGACACAAACACAATGCAGCAGCTCTATCGGGCCGGCCGTAGTGTGCGACGCAAACACAATGCAGCAGCTCTATCGGGCCGGCCGTAGTGTGCGACACAAACACAATGCAGCAGCTCTATCGGGCCGGCCGTAGTGTGTGCGACACAAACACAATGCAGCAGCTCTATCGGGCCGGCCGTAGTGTGCGACACAAACACAATGCAGCAGCTCTATCGGGCCGGCCGTAGTGTGTGACACAAACACAATGCAGCAGCTCTATCGGGCCGGCCGTAGTGTGCGACACAAACACAATGCAGCAGCTCTATCGGGCCGGCCGTAGTGTGCGCGACACAAACACAATGCAGCAGCTCTATCGGGCCGGCCGTAGTGTGCGACACAAACACAATGCAGCAGCTCTATCGGGCCGGCCGTAGTGTGCGACACAAACACAATGCAGCAGCTCTATCGGGCCGGCCGTAGTGTGTGACACAAACACAATGCAGCAGCTCTATCGGGCCGGCCGTAGTGTGCGACACAAACACAATGCAGCAGCTCTATCGGGCCGGCCGTAGTGTGTGCGACACAAACACAATGCAGCAGCTCTATCGGGCCGGCCGTAGTGTGTGCGACACAAACACAATGCAGCAGCTCTATCGGGCCGGCCGTAGTGTGCGACACAAACACAATGCAGCAGCTCTATCGGGCCGGCCGTAGTGCGCGCGACACAAACACAATGCAGCAGCTCTATCGGGCCGGCCGTAGTGTGTGCGACACAAACACAATGCAGCAGCTCTATCGGGCCGGCCGTAGTGTGCGACACAAACACAATGCAGCAGCGCTACCGGGCCGGCCGTAGTGTGACACACAAACACAATGCAGCAGCTCTATCGGGCCGGCCGTAGTGTGCGACACAAACACAATGCAGCAGCTCTATCGGGCCGGCCGTAGTGTGCGCGACGCAAACACAATGCAGCAGCTCTATCGGGCCGGCCGTAGTGTGTGCGACACAAACACAATGCAGCAGCGCTATCGGGGCGGCCGTAGTGTGTGCGACACAAACACAATGCAGCAGCTCTATCGGGCCGGCCGTAGTGCGCGCGACACAAACACAATGCAGCAGCTCTATCGGGCCGGCCGTAGTGTGCGACACAAACACAATGCAGCAGCGCTATCGGGCCGGCCGTAGTGTGCGACACAAACACAATGCAGCAGCTCTATCGGGCCGGCCGTAGTGCGCGCGACACAAACACAATGCAGCAGCTCTATCGGGCCGGCCGTAGTGTGCGACACAAACACAATGCAGCAGCTCTATCGGGCCGGCCGTAGTGTGCGACACAAACACAATGCAGCAGCTCTATCGGGCCGGCCTTAGTGTGCGACACAAACACAATGCAGCAGCTCTATCGGGCCGGCCGTAGTGTGCGCGACACAAACACAATGCAGCAGCCCTATCGGGCCGGCCGTAGTGTGCGACACAAACACAATGCAGCAGCTCTATCGGGCCGGCCGTAGTGCGCGCGACACAAACACAATGCAGCAGCTCTATCGGGCCGGCCGTAGTGTGCGCGACACAAACACAATGCAGCAGCTCTATCGGGCCGGCCGTAGTGTGCGCGACACAAACACAATGCAGCAGCTCTATCGGGCCGGCCGTAGTGTGCGCGACACAAACACAATGCAGCAGCTCTATCGGGCCGGCCGTAGTGCGCGCGACACAAACACAATGCAGCAGCTCTATCGGGCCGGCCGTAGTGTGCGCGACACAAACACAATGCAGCAGCTCTATCGGGCCGGCCGTAGTGTGCGCGACACAAACACAATGCAGCAGCGCTATCGGGCCGGCCGTAGTGTGCGACACAAACACAATGCAGCAGCTCTATCGGGCCGGCCGTAGTGTGTGCGACACAAACACAATGCAGCAGCTCTATCGGGCCGGCCGTAGTGTGCGCGATGCCAACACAATGCAGCAGCTCTATCGGGCCGGCTGTAGTGTGTGCGACACAAACACAATGCAGCAGCTCTATCGGGCCGGCCGTAGTGTGCGCGACACAAACACAATGCAGCAGCTCTATCGGGCCGGCCGTAGTGTGTGCGACACAAACACAATGCAGCAGCTCTATCGGGCCGGCCGTAGTGTGCGCGACGCACACACAATGCAGCAGCTCTATCGGGCCGGCCGTAGTGTGCGCGACACAAACACAATGCAGCAGCTCTATCGGGCCGGCCGTAGTGTGCGACACAAACACAATGCAGCAGCTCTATCGGGCCGGCCGTAGTGTGCGCGACGCACACACAATGCAGCAGCTCTATCGGGCCGGCCGTAGTGTGCGCGACACAAACACAATGCAGCAGCGCTATCGGGCCGGCCGTAGTGCGCGACACAAACACAATGCAGCAGCTCTATCGGGCCGGCCGTAGTGTGCGACACAAACACAATGCAGCAGCTCTATCGGGCCGGCCGTAGTGCGCGCGACACAAACACAATGCAGCAGCTCTATCGGGCCGGCCGTAGTGTGCGCGACACAAACACAATGCAGCAGCTCTATCGGGCCGGCCGTAGTGTGCGACACAAACACAATGCAGCAGCTCTATCGGGCCGGCCGTAGTGTGCGACACAAACACAATGCAGCAGCTCTATCGGGCCGGCCGTAGTGTGCGACACAAACACAATGCAGCAGCTCTATCGGGCCGGCCGTAGTGTGCGCGACACAAACACAATGCAGCAGCTCTATCGGGCCGGCCGTAGTGTGCGACACAAACACAATGCAGCAGCTCTATCGGGCCGGCCGTAGTGTGCGACACAAACACAATGCAGCAGCTCTATCGGGCCGGCCGTAGTGTGTACGACACAAACACAATGCAGCAGCTCTATCGGGCCGGCCGTAGTGTGCGACACAAACACAATGCAGCAGCTCTATCGGGCCGGCCGTAGTGTGTGAGACACAAACACAATGCAGCAGCTCTATCGGGCCGGCCGTAGTGTGCGCGACACAAACACAATGCAGCAGCTCTATCGGGCCGGCCGTAGTGTGCGACACAAACACAATGCAGCAGCTCTATCGGGCCGGCCGTAGTGTGCGACACAAACACAATGCAGCAGCTCTATCGGGCCGGCCGTAGTGTGTACGACACAAACACAATGCAGCAGCTCTATCGGGCCGGCCGTAGTGTGTGAGACACAAACACAATGCAGCAGCTCTATCGGGCCGGCCGTAGTGTGCGCGACACAAACACAATGCAGCAGCTCTATCGGGCCGGCCGTAGTGTGCGACACAAACACAATGCAGCAGCTCTATCGGGCCGGCCGTAGTGTGCGCGACACAAACACAATGCAGCAGCTCTATCGGGCCGGCCGTAGTGTGCGCGACACAAACACAATGCAGCAGCTCTATCGGGCCGGCCGTAGTGTGCGACACAAACACAATGCAGCAGCTCTATCGGGCCGGCCGTAGTGTGCGCGATGCAAACACAATGCAGCAGCTCTATCGGGCCGGCCGTAGTGTGTGCGACACAAACACAATGCAGCAGCTCTATCGGGCCGGCCGTAGTGTGCGACACAAACACAATGCAGCAGCTCTATCGGGCCGGCCGTAGTGTGCGACACAAACACAATGCAGCAGCGCTATCGGGCCGGCCGTAGTGTGCGCGACACAAACACAATGCAGCAGCTCTATCGGGCCGGCCGTAGTGTGCGACACAAACACAATGCAACAGCTCTATCGGGCCGGCCGTAGTGCGCGCGACACAAACACAATGCAGCAGCTCTATCGGGCCGGCCATAGTGTGCGACACAAACACAATGCAGCAGCTCTATCGGCCGGCCGTAGTGTGCGACACAAACACAATGCAGCAGCGCTATCGGGCCGGCCGTAGTGTGTGACACAAACACAATGCAGCAGCTCTATCGGGCCGGCCGTAGTGTGCGACACAAACACAATGCAGCAGCTCTATCGGGCCGGCCGTAGTGTGCGCGACACAAACACAATGCAGCAGCTCTATCGGGCCGGCCGTAGTGTGCGCGACACAAACACAATGCAGCAGCTCTATCGGGCCGGCCGTAGTGTGCGACACAAACACAATGCAGCAGCTCTATCGGGCCGGCCGTAGTGTGCGCGACACAAACACAATGCAGCAGCTCTATCGGGCCGGCCGTAGTGTGCGCGACACAAACACAATGCAGCAGCTCTATCGGGCCGGCCGTAGTGTGCGCGACACAAACACAATGCAGCAGCGCTATCGGGCCGGCCGTAGTGTGCGCGACACAAACACAATGCAGCAGCTCTATCGGGCCGGCCGTAGTGTGCGCGACGCACACACAATGCAGCAGCTCTATCGGGCCGGCCGTAGTGTGCGACACAAACACAATGCAGCAGCTCTATCGGGCCGGCCGTAGTGTGCGCGACACAAACACAATGCAGCAGCTCTATCGGGCCGGCCGTAGTGTGCGCGACACAAACACAATGCAGCAGCTCTATCGGGCCGGCCGTAGTGTGCGACACAAACACAATGCAGCAGCTCTATCGGGCCGGCCGTAGTGTGCGCGACACAAACACAATGCAGCAGCTCTATCGGGCCGGCCGTAGTGTGCGCGACACAAACACAATGCAGCAGCCCTATCGGGCCGGCCGTAGTGTGCGCGACACAAACACAATGCAGCAGCTCTATCGGGCCGGCCGTAGTGTGCGCGACACAAACACAATGCAGCAGCTCTATCGGGCCGGCCGTAGTGTGCGCGACACAAACACAATGCAGCAGCTCTATCGGGCCGGCCGTAGTGTGTGACACAAACACAATGCAGCAGCTCTATCGGGCCGGCCGTAGTGTGCGACACAAACACAATGCAGCAGCGCTATCGGGCCGGCCGTAGTGTGCGACACAAACACAATGCAGCAGCTCTATCGGGCCGGCCGTAGTGTGCGACACAAACACAATGCAGCAGCTCTATCGGGCCGGCCGTAGTGTGAGACACAAACACAATGCAGCAGCTCTATCGGGCCGGCCGTAGTGTGCGCGCCACAAACACAATGCAGCAGCTCTATCGGGCCGGCCGTAGTGTGCGACACAAACACAATGCAGCAGCTCTATCGGGCCGGCCGTAGTGTGCGCGACACAAACACAATGCAGCAGCTCTATCGGGCCGGCCGTAGTGCGCGCGACACAAACACAATGCAGCAGCTCTACCGGGCCGGCCGTAGTGTGCGCGACACAAACACAATGCAGCAGCTCTATCGGGCCGGCCGTAGTGTGCGACACAAACACAATGCAGCAGCTCTATCGGGCCGGCCGTAGTGTGAGACACAAACACAATGCAGCAGCTCTATCGGGCCGGCCGTAGTGTGTGCGACACAAACACAATGCAGCAGCTCTATCGGGCCGGCCGTAGTGTGCGACACAAACACAATGCAGCAGCTCTATCGGGCCGGCCGTAGTGTGTGCGACACAAACACAATGCAGCAGCGCTATCGGGCCGGCCGTAGTGTGCGCGACACAAACACAATGCAGCAGCTCTATCGGGCCGGCCGTAGTGTGCGACACAAACACAATGCAGCAGCTCTATCGGGCCGGCCGTAGTGTGCGCGACACAAACACAATGCAGCAGCTCTATCGGGCCGGCCGTAGTGTGTGCGACACAAACACAATGCAGCAGCTCTATCGGGCCGGCCGTAGTGTGCGCGACACAAACACAATGCAGCAGCTCTATCGGGCCGGCCGTAGTGTGCGACACAAACACAATGCAGCAGCGCTATCGGGCCGGCCGTAGTGTGCGACACAAACACAATGCAGCAGCTCTATCGGGCCGGCCGTAGTGTGCGCGATGCAAACACAATGCAGCAGCTCTATCGGGCCGGCCGTAGTGTGCGACACAAACACAATGCAGCAGCGCTATCGGGCCGGCCGTAGTGTGCGACACAAACACAATGCAGCAGCTCTATCGGGCCGGCCGTAGTGTGCGCGATGCAAACACAATGCAACAGCTCTATCGGGCCGGCCGTAGTGTGCGACACAAACACAATGCAGCAGCTCTATCGGGCCGGCCGTAGTGTGCGACACAAACACAATGCAGCAGCTCTATCGGGCCGGCCGTAGTGTGCGACACAAACACAATGCAGCAGCTCTATCGGGCCGGCCGTAGTGTGCGACACAAACACAATGCAGCAGCTCTATCGGGCCGGCCGTAGTGTGCGACACAAACACAATGCAGCAGCTCTATCGGGCCGGCCGTAGTGTGCGCGACACAAACACAATGCAGCAGCTCTATCGGGCCGGCCGTAGTGTGCGCGACACAAACACAATGCAGCAGCTCTATCGGGCCGGCCGTAGTGTGTGCGACACAAACACAATGCAGCAGCTCTATCGGGCCGGCCGTAGTGTGTGCGACACAAACACAATGCAGCAGCTCTATCGGGCCGGCCGTAGTGTGCGCGACACAAACACAATGCAGCAGCGCTATCGGGCCGGCCGTAGTGTGCGCGACACAAACACAATGCAGCAGCTCTATCGGGCCGGCCGTAGTGTGCGACACAAACACAATGCAGCAGCGCTATCGGGCCGGCCGTAGTGCGCGACACAAACACAATGCAGCAGCTCTATCGGGCCGGCCGTAGTGTGTGCGACACAAACACAATGCAGCAGCTCTATCGGGCCGGCCGTAGTGCGCGACACAAACACAATGCAGCAGCTCTATCGGGCCGGCCGTAGTGCGCGACACAAACACAATGCAGCAGCTCTATCGGGCCGGCCGTAGTGTGTGCGACACAAACACAATGCAGCAGCTCTATCGGGCCGGCCGTAGTGTGCGACACAAACACAATGCAGCAGCTCTATCGGGCCGGCCGTAGTGTGCGACACAAACACAATGCAGCAGCGCTATCGGGCCGGCCGTAGTGTGTGCGACACAAACACAATGCAGCAGCTCTATCGGGCCGGCCGTAGTGCGCGACACAAACACAATGCAGCAGCTCTATCGGGCCGGCCGTAGCGTGCGCGACACAAACACAATGCAGCAGCTCTATCGGGCCGGCCGTAGTGTGTGCGACACAAACACAATGCAGCAGCTCTATCGGGCCGGCCGTAGTGTGCGCGACACAAACACAATGCAGCAGCGCTATCGGGCCGGCCGTAGTGTGTGCGACACAAACACAATGCAGCAGCTCTATCGGGCCGGCCGTAGTGTGCGACACAAACACAATGCAGCAGCGCTATCGGGCCGGCCGTAGTGTGCGACACAAACACAATGCAGCAGCTCTATCGGGCCGGCCGTAGTGTGCGCGATGCAAACACAATGCAGCAGCTCTATCGGGCCGGCCGTAGTGTGTGCGACACAAACACAATGCAGCAGCTCTATCGGGCCGGCCGTAGTGTGCGACACAAACACAATGCAGCAGCTCTATCGGGCCGGCCGTAGTGTGCGCGATGCAAACACAATGCAGCAGCTCTATCGGGCCGGCCGTAGTGTGTGCGACACAAACACAATGCAGCAGCTCTATCGGGCCGGCCGTAGTGTGTGCGACACAAACACAATGCAGCAGCTCTATCGGGCCGGCCGTAGTGTGCGACACAAACACAATGCAGCAGCGCTATCGGGCCGGCCGTAGTGTGCGACACAAACACAATGCAGCAGCTCTATCGGGCCGGCCGTAGTGTGTGCGACACAAACACAATGCAGCAGCTCTATCGGGCCGGCCGTAGTGTGCGCGACACAAACACAATGCAGCAGCGCTATCGGGCCGGCCGTAGTGTGCGACACAAACACAATGCAGCAGCGCTATCGGGCCGGCCGTAGTGTGTGCGACACAAACACAATGCAGCAGCTCTATCGGGCCGGCCGTAGTGTGCGACACAAACACAATGCAGCAGCTCTATCGGGCCGGCCGTAGTGTGCGCGACACAAACACAATGCAGCAGCTCTATCGGGCCGGCCGTAGCGTGCGCGACACAAACACAATGCAGCAGCTCTATCGGGCCGGCCGTAGTGTGCGACACAAACACAATGCAGCAGCTCTATCGGGCCGGCCGTAGTGTGCGACACAAACACAATGCAGCAGCTCTATCGGGCCGGCCGTAGTGTGCGCGACACAAACACAATGCAGCAGCTCTATCGGGCCGGCCGTAGTGTGCGATGCAAACACAATGCAGCAGCTCTATCGGGCCGGCCGTAGTGTGCGATGCAAACACAATGCAGCAGCGCTATCGGGCCGGCCGTAGTGCGAGACACAAACACAATGCAGCAGCTCTATCGGGCCGGCCGTAGCGTGCGCGACACAAACACAATGCAGCAGCTCTATCGGGCCGGCCGTAGTGCGCGACACAAACACAATGCAGCAGCTCTATCGGGCCGGCCGTAGTGTGCGCGACACAAACACAATGCAGCAGCTCTATCGGGCCGGCCGTAGTGTGCGCGACACAAACACAATGCAGCAGCTCTATCGGGCCGGCCGTAGTGTGTGCGACACAAACACAATGCAGCAGCTCTATCGGGCCGGCCGTAGTGTGCGCGACACAAACACAATGCAGCAGCTCTATCGGGCCGGCCGTAGTGTGCGACACAAACACAATGCAGCAGCTCTATCGGGCCGGCCGTAGTGTGCGCGACACAAACACAATGCAGCAGCTCTATCGGGCCGGCCGTAGTGTGCGCGATGCAAACACAATGCAGCAGCTCTATCGGGCCGGCCTTAGTGTGCGACACAAACACAATGCAGCAGCTCTATCGGGCCGGCCGTAGTGTGCGCGACACAAACACAATGCAGCAGCGCTATCGGGCCGGCCGTAGTGTGTGCGACACAAACACAATGCAGCAGCTCTATCGGGCCGGCCGTAGTGTGCGCGACACAAACACAATGCAGCAGCTCTATCGGGCCGGCCGTAGTGTGCGACACAAACACAATGCAGCAGCTCTATCGGGCCGGCTGTAGTGTGCGCGACACAAACACAATGCAGCAGCTCTATCGGGCCGGCCGTAGTGTGCGCGACACAAACACAATGCAGCAGCGCTATCGGGCCGGCCGTAGTGTGCGCGACGCAAACACAATGCAGCAGCTCTATCGGGCCGGCCGTAGTGTGCGCGACACACACACAATGCAGCAGCTCTATCGGGCCGGCCGTAGTGTGCGCGACACACACACAATGCAGCAGCTCTATCGGGCCGGCCGTAGTGTGCGCGACACACACACAATGCAGCAGCTCTATCGGGCCGGCCGTAGTGTGCGCGACACAAACACAATGCAGCAGCTCTATCGGGCCGGCCGTAGTGTGCGCGACACAAACACAATGCAGCAGCTCTATCGGGCCGGCCGTAGTGTGCGACACAAACACAATGCAGCAGCTCTATCGGGCCGGCCGTAGTGTGCGACACAAACACAATGCAGCAGCTCTATCGGGCCGGCCGTAGTGTGCGACACAAACACAATGCAGCAGCTCTATCGGGCCGGCCGTAGTGTGCGACACAAACACAATGCAGCAGCTCTATCGGGCCGGCCGTAGTGTGCGACACAAACACAATGCAGCAGCTCTATCGGGCCGGCCGTAGTGTGCGCGATGCAAACACAATGCAGCAGCGCTATCGGGCCGGCCGTAGTGTGCGCGACACAAACACAATGCAGCAGCTCTATCGGGCCGGCCGTAGTGTGCGACACAAACACAATGCAGCAGCTCTATCGGGCCGGCCGTAGTGCGCGACACAAACACAATGCAGCAGCTCTATCGGGCCGGCCGTAGTGTGCGCGACACAAACACAATGCAGCAGCTCTATCGGGCCGGCCGTAGTGTGCGACACAAACACAATGCAGCAGCTCTATCGGGCCGGCCGTAGTGTGCGCGACACAAACACAATGCAGCAGCTCTATCGGGCCGGCCGTAGTGTGTGCGACACAAACACAATGCAGCAGCTCTATCGGGCCGGCCGTAGTGTGCGACACAAACACAATGCAGCAGCTCTATCGGGCCGGCCGTAGTGTGCGCGACACAAACACAATGCAGCAGCTCTATCGGGCCGGCCGTAGTGTGCGACACAAACACAATGCAGCAGCTCTATCGGGGCGGCCGTAGTGTGCGCGACACAAACACAATGCAGCAGCGCTATCGGGCCGGCCGTAGTGTGCGCGACACAAACACAATGCAGCAGCTCTATCGGGCCGGCCGTAGTGTGCGCGACACAAACACAATGCAGCAGCTCTATCGGGCCGGCCGTAGTGTGCGACACAAACACAATGCAGCAGCTCTATCGGGGCGGCCGTAGTGTGCGCGACACAAACACAATGCAGCAGCTCTATCGGGCCGGCCGTAGTGTGCGACACAAACACAATGCAGCAGCTCTATCGGGCCGGCCGTAGTGTGCGACACAAACACAATGCAGCAGCTCTATCGGGCCGGCCGTAGTGTGCGCGACACAAACACAATGCAGCAGCTCTATCGGGCCGGCCGTAGTGTGCGCGACACAAACACAATGCAGCAGCTCTATCGGGCCGGCCGTAGTGTGAGACACAAACACAATGCAGCAGCTCTATCGGGCCGGCCGTAGTGTGCGACACAAACACAATGCAGCAGCTCTATCGGGCCGGCCGTAGTGTGCGACACAAACACAATGCAGCAGCTCTATCGGGCCGGCCGTAGTGTGCGACACAAACACAATGCAGCAGCGCTATCGGGCCGGCCGTAGTGTGCGACACAAACACAATGCAGCAGCTCTATCGGGCCGGCCGTAGTGTGCGACACAAACACAATGCAGCAGCGCTATCGGGCCGGCCGTAGTGTGCGCGACACAAACACAATGCAGCAGCTCTATCGGGCCGGCCGTAGTGTGTGCGACACAAACACAATGCAGCAGCTCTATCGGGCCGGCCGTAGTGTGCGACACAAACACAATGCAGCAGCTCTATCGGGCCGGCCGTAGTGCGCGCGACACAAACACAATGCAGCAGCTCTATCGGGCCGGCCGTAGTGTGTGCGACACAAACACAATGCAGCAGCTCTATCGGGCCGGCCGTAGTGTGCGACACAAACACAATGCAGCAGCTCTATCGGGCCGGCCGTAGTGTGAGACACAAACACAATGCAGCAGCTCTATCGGGCCGGCCGTAGTGTGCGCGATGCAAACACAATGCAGCAGCTCTATCGGGCCGGCCGTAGTGTGCGACACAAACACAATGCAGCAGCTCTATCGGGCCGGCCGTAGTGTGCGACACAAACACAATGCAGCAGCTCTATCGGGCCGGCCGTAGTGTGCGCGACACAAACACAATGCAGCAGCTCTATCGGGCCGGCCGTAGTGTGTGCGACACAAACACAATGCAGCAGCTCTATCGGGCCGGCCGTAGTGTGTGCGACACAAACACAATGCAGCAGCTCTATCGGGCCGGCCGTAGTGTGCGACACAAACACAATGCAGCAGCTCTATCGGGCCGGCCGTAGTGTGTGCGACACAAACACAATGCAGCAGCTCTATCGGGCCGGCCGTAGTGTGTGCGACACAAACACAATGCAGCAGCTCTATCGGGCCGGCCGTAGTGTGCGACACAAACACAATGCAGCAGCTCTATCGGGCCGGCCGTAGTGTGTGCGACACAAACACAATGCAGCAGCTCTATCGGGCCGGCCGTAGTGTGTGCGACACAAACACAATGCAGCAGCTCTATCGGGCCGGCCGTAGTGTGCGACACAAACACAATGCAGCAGCTCTATCGGGCCGGCCGTAGTGTGTGCGACACAAACACAATGCAGCAGCTCTATCGGGCCGGCCGTAGTGTGCGACACAAACACAATGCAGCAGCTCTATCGGGCCGGCCGTAGTGTGCGACACAAACACAATGCAGCAGCTCTATCGGGCCGGCCGTAGTGTGCGCGACACAAACACAATGCAGCAGCTCTATCGGGCCGGCCGTAGTGTGCGCGACACAAACACAATGCAGCAGCTCTATCGGGCCGGCCGTAGTGTGCGCGACACAAACACACTGCAGCAGCTCTATCGGGCCGGCCGTAGTGTGTGCGACACAAACACAATGCAGCAGCTCTATCGGGCCGGCCGTAGTGTGCGACACAAACACAATGCAGCAGCTCTATCGGGCCGGCCGTAGTGTGCGCGACACAAACACAATGCAGCAGCGCTATCGGGCCGGCCGTAGTGTGCGCGATGCAAACACAATGCAGCAGCTCTATCGGGCCGGCCGTAGTGTGCGCGACACAAACACAATGCAGCAGCTCTATCGGGCCGGCCGTAGTGCGCGCGACACAAACACAATGCAGCATCTCTATCGGGCCGGCCGTAGTGCGCGACACAAACACAATGCAGCAGCTCTATCGGGCCGGCCGTAGTGCGCGCGACACAAACACAATGCAGCAGCTCTATCGGGCCGGCCGTAGTGTGCGACACAAACACAATGCAGCAGCTCTATCGGGCCGGCCGTAGTGTGTGCGACACAAACACAATGCAGCAGCTCTATCGGGCCGGCCGTAGTGTGCGCGACACAAACACAATGCAGCAGCTCTATCGGGCCGGCCGTAGTGTGCGCGACGCAAACACAATGCAGCAGCGCTATCGGGCCGGCCGTAGTGTGCGCGACACAAACACAATGCAGCAGCGCTATCGGGCCGGCCGTAGTGTGTGCGACACAAACACAATGCAGCAGCTCTATCGGGCCGGCCGTAGTGTGCGACACAAACACAATGCAGCAGCTCTATCGGGCCGGCCGTAGTGCGCGCGACACAAACACAATGCAGCAGCTCTATCGGGCCGGCCGTAGTGTGCGACACAAACACAATGCAGCAGCTCTATCGGGCCGGCCGTAGTGCGCGCGACACAAACACAATGCAGCAGCTCTATCGGGCCGGCCGTAGTGTGTGCGACACAAACACAATGCAGCAGCTCTATCGGGCCGGCCGTAGTGTGTGCGACACAAACACAATGCAGCAGCTCTATCGGGCCGGCCGTAGTGTGTGCGACACAAACACAATGCAGCAGCTCTATCGGGCCGGCCGTAGTGTGCGCGACACAAACACAATGCAGCAGCTCTATCGGGCCGGCCGTAGTGTGTGCGACACAAACACAATGCAGCAGCTCTATCGGGCCGGCCGTAGTGTGCGACACAAACACAATGCAGCAGCTCTATCGGGCCGGCCGTAGTGTACGACACAAACACAATGCAGCAGCTCTATCGGGCCGGCCGTAGTGTGCGCGATGAAAACACAATGCAGCAGCTCTATCGGGCCGGCCGTAGTGTGCGCGATGCAAACACAATGCAGCAGCTCTATCGGGCCGGCCGTAGTGTGTGCGACACAAACACAATGCAGCAGCTCTATCGGGCCGGCCGTAGTGTGTGCGACACAAACACAATGCAGCAGCTCTATCAGGCCGGCCGTAGTGTGTGCGACACAAACACAATGCAGCAGCTCTATCGGGCCGGCCGTAGTGTGTGCGACACAAACACAATGCAGCAGCTCTATCGGGCCGGCCGTAGTGTGTGCGACACAAACACAATGCAGCAGCTCTATCGGGCCGGCCGTAGTGTGCGCGACACAAACACAATGCAGCAGCGCTATCGGGCCGGCCGTAGTGTGTGCGACACAAACACAATGCAGCAGCTCTATCGGGCCGGCCGTAGTGTGTGCGACACAAACACAATGCAGCAGCTCTATCGGGCCGGCCGTAGTGTGCGACACAAACACAATGCAGCAGCTCTATCGGGCCGGCCGTAGTGTGCGACACAAACACAATGCAGCAGCTCTATCGGGCCGGCCGTAGTGCACGCGACACAAACACAATGCAGCAGCTCTATCGGGCCGGCCGTAGTGTGTGCGACACAAACACAATGCAGCAGCTCTATCGGGCCGGCCGTAGTGTGCGACACAAACACAATGCAGCAGCCCTATCGGGCCGGCCGTAGTGTGCGCGACACAAACACAATGCAGCAGCTCTATCGGGCCGGCCGTAGTGTGCGACACAAACACAATGCAGCAGCCCTATCGGGCCGGCCGTAGTGTGCGCGACACAAACACAATGCAGCAGCTCTATCGGGCCGGCCGTAGTGTGCGACACAAACACAATGCAGCAGCTCTATCGGGCCGGCCGTAGTGCGCGCGACACAAACACAATGCAGCAGCTCTATCGGGCCGGCCGTAGTGTGCGACACAAACACAATGCAGCAGCTCTATCGGGCCGGCCGTAGTGTGCGCGACACAAACACAATGCAGCAGCTCTATCGGGCCGGCCGTAGTGTGCGACACAAACACAATGCAGCAGCTCTATCGGGCCGGCCGTAGTGTGCGACACAAACACAATGCAGCAGCTGTATCGGGCCGGCCGTAGTGTGCGCGACACAAACACAATGCAGCAGCTCTATCGGGCCGGCCGTAGTGTGCGCGACGCAAACACAATGCAGCAGCTCTATCGGGCCGGCCGTAGTGTGCGACACAAACACAATGCAGCAGCTCTATCGGGCCGGCCGTAGTGTGCGATGCAAACACAATGCAGCAGCTCTATCGGGCCGGCCGTAGTGTGCGATGCAAACACAATGCAGCAGCTCTATCGGGCCGGCCGTAGTGTGCGACACAAACACAATGCAGCAGCTCTATCGGGCCGGCCGTAGTGTGCGACACAAACACAATGCAGCAGCTCTATCGGGCCGGCCGCAGTGTGCGACACAAACACAATGCAGCAGCTCTATCGGGCCGGCCGTAGTGTGCGCGACACAAACACAATGCAGCAGCCCTATCGGGCCGGCCGTAGTGTGCGACACAAACACAATGCAGCAGCTCTATCGGGCCGGCCGTAGTGTGCGCGACACAAACACAATGCAGCAGCTCTATCGGGCCGGCCGTAGTGTGCGCGACACAAACACAATGCAGCAGCCCTATCGGGCCGGCCGTAGTGTGCGACACAAACACAATGCAGCAGCTCTATCGGGCCGGCCGTAGTGTGCGCGACACAAACACAATGCAGCAGCTCTATCGGGCCGGCCGTAGTGTGCGCGATGCAAACACAATGCAGCAGCTCTATCGGGCCGGCCGTAGTGTGTGCGACACAAACACAATGCAGCAGCGCTATCGGGCCGGCCGTAGTGTGCGCGACGCACACACAATGCAGCAGCTCTATCGGGCCGGCCGTAGTGTGCGCGACACAAACACAATGCAGCAGCTCTATCGGGCCGGCCGTAGTGTGCGCGACGCAAACACAATGCAGCAGCTCTATCGGGCCGGCCGTAGTGTGCGCGACACAAACACAATGCAGCAGCTCTATCGGGCCGGCCGTAGTGTGCGCGACACAAACACAATGCAGCAGCTCTATCGGGCCGGCCGTAGTGTGCGCGACACAAACACAATGCAGCAGCTCTATCGGGCCGGCCGTAGTGTGCGCGACGCAAACACAATGCAGCAGCTCTATCGGGCCGGCCGTAGTGTGTGCGACACAAACACAATGCAGCAGCTCTATCGGGCCGGCCGTAGTGTGCGCGACACAAACACAATGCAGCAGCTCTATCGGGCCGGCCGTAGTGTGTGCGACGCAAACACAATGCAGCAGCTCTATCGGGCCGGCCGTAGTGTGCGCGACACAAACACAATGCAGCAGCGCTATCGGGCCGGCCGTAGTGTGCGCGACACAAACACAATGCAGCAGCTCTATCGGGCCGGCCGTAGTGTGAGACACAAACACAATGCAGCAGCTCTATCGGGCCGGCCGTAGTGTGCGACACAAACACAATGCAGCAGCTCTATCGGGCCGGCCGTAGTGTGCGACACAAACACAATGCAGCAGCTCTATCGGGCCGGCCGTAGTGTGCGCGACACAAACACAATGCAGCAGCTCTATCGGGCCGGCCGTAGTGTGTGCGACACAAACACAATGCAGCAGCTCTATCGGGCCGGCCGTAGTGTGTGCGACACAAACACAATGCAGCAGCTCTATCGGGCCGGCCGTAGTGTGCGACACAAACACAATGCAGCAGCTCTATCGGGCCGGCCGTAGTGTGCGCGACACAAACACAATGCAGCAGCGCTATCGGGCCGGCCGTAGTGCGCGCGACACAAACACAATGCAGCAGCTCTATCGGGCCGGCCGTAGTGTGAGACACAAACACAATGCAGCAGCGCTATCGGGCCGGCCGTAGTGTGTGCGACACAAACACAATGCAGCAGCTCTATCGGGCCGGCCGTAGTGTGCGCGACACAAACACAATGCAGCAGCTCTATCGGGCCGGCCGTAGTGTGCGCGACACAAACACAATGCAGCAGCTCTATCGGGCCGGCCGTAGTGTGCGACACAAACACAATGCAGCAGCTCTATCGGGCCGGCCGTAGTGTGAGACACAAACACAATGCAGCAGCTGTATCGGGCCGGCCGTAGTGTGCGACACAAACACAATGCAGCAGCTCTATCGGGCCGGCCGTAGTGTGCGACACAAACACAATGCAGCAGCTCTATCGGGCCGGCCGTAGTGTGCGCGACGCAAACACAATGCAGCAGCTCTATCGGGCCGGCCGTAGTGTGCGCGACGCAAACACAATGCAGCAGCTCTATCGGGCCGGCCGTAGTGTGCGACACAAACACAATGCAGCAGCTCTATCAGGCCGGCCGTAGTGTGCGCGACACAAACACAATGCAGCAGCTCTATCGGGCCGGCCGTAGTGTGCGCGACACAAACACAATGCAGCAGCTCTATCGGGCCGGCCGTAGTGTGTGCGACACAAACACAATGCAGCAGCGCTATCGGGCCGGCCGTAGTGCGCGACACAAACACTATGCAGCAGCTCTATCAGGCCGGCCGTAGTGTGCGACACAAACACAATGCAGCAGCTCTATCGGGCCGGCCGTAGTGTGTGCGACACAAACACAATGCAGCAGCTCTATCGGGCCGGCCGTAGTGTGCGCGACACAAACACAATGCAGCAGCTCTATCGGGCCGGCCGTAGTGTGCGACACAAACACAATGCAGCAGCTCTATCGGGCCGGCCGTAGTGTGTGCGACACAAACACAATGCAGCAGCTCTATCGGGCCGGCCGTAGTGTGCGACACAAACACAATGCAGCAGCGCTATCGGGCCGGCCGTAGTGTGCGCGACACAAACACAATGCAGCAGCTCTATCGGGCCGGCCGTAGTGTGAGACACAAACACAATGCAGCAGCTCTATCGGGCCGGCCGTAGTGTGAGACACAAACACAATGCAGCAGCTCTATCGGGCCGGCCGTAGTGTGTGCGACACAAACACAATGCAGCAGCTGTATCGGGCCGGCCGTAGTGTGCGCGACACAAACACAATGCAGCAGCTCTATCGGGCCGGCCGTAGTGTGCGACACAAACACAATGCAGCAGCTCTATCGGGCCGGCCGTAGTGTGAGACACAAACACAATGCAGCAGCTCTATCGGGCCGGCCGTAGTGTGAGACACAAAAACAATGCAGCAGCTCTATCGGGCCGGCCGTAGTGTGCGCGACACAAACACAATGTAGCAGCTCTATCGGGCCGGCCGTAGTGTGCGCGACGCAAACACAATGCAGCAGCTCTATCGGGCCGGCCGTAGTGTGTGCGACACAAACACAATGCAGCAGCTCTATCGGGCCGGCCGTAGTGTGCGACACAAACACAATGCAGCAGCTCTATCGGGCCGGCCGTAGTGTGCGACGCAAACACAATGCAGCAGCTCTATCGGGCCGGCCGTAGTGCGCGACACAAACACAATGCAGTAGCTCTATCGGGCCGGCCGTAGTGTGCGACGCACACACAATGCAGCAGCTCTATCGGGCCGGCCGTAGTGTGCGCGACACAAACACAATGCAGCAGCTCTATCGGGCCGGCCGTAGTGTGCGCGACACAAACACAATGCAGCAGCTCTATCGGGCCGGCCGTAGTGTGCGCGACACAAACACATTGCAGCAGCTCTATCGGGCCGGCCGTAGTGTGTGCGACACAAACACAATGCAGCAGCTCTATCGGGCCGGCCGTAGTGCGCGACACAAACACAATGCAGCAGCTCTATCGGGCCGGCCGTAGTGTGTGCGACACAAACACAATGCAGCAGCTCTATCGGGCCGGCCGTAGTGTGCGCGACGCAAACACAATGCAGCAGCACTATCGGGCCGGCCGTAGTGTGCGCGACACAAACACAATGCAGCAGCTCTATCGGGCCGGCCGTAGTGTGCGCGATGCAAACACAATGCAGCAGCTCTATCGGGCCGGCCGTAGTGTGCGACACAAACACAATGCAGCAGCTCTATCGGGCCGGCCGTAGTGTGCGCGACACAAACACAATGCAGCAGCTCTATCGGGCCGGCCGTAGTGTGCGACACAAACACAATGCAGCAGCTCTATCGGGCCGGCCGTAGTGTGCGACGCAAACACAATGCAGCAGCTCTATCGGGCCGGCCGTAGTGTGCGCGACACAAACACAATGCAGCAGCTCTATCGGGCCGGCCGTAGTGCGCGCGACACAAACACAATGCAGCAGCTCTATCGGGCCGGCCGTAGTGTGTGCGACACAAACACAATGCAGCAGCTCTATCGGGCCGGCCGTAGTGTGCGACACAAACACAATGCAGCAGCTCTATCGGGCCGGCCGTAGTGTGCGACACAAACACAATGCAGCAGCTCTATCGGGCCGGCCGTAGTGCGCGCGACACAAACACAATGCAGCAGCTCTATCGGGCCGGCCGTAGTGTGCGCGACACAAACACAATGCAGCAGCTCTATCGGGCCGGCCGTAGTGTGTGCGACACAAACACAATGCAGCAGCTCTATCGGGCCGGCCGTAGTGTGCGCGACACAAACACAATGCAGCAGCGCTATCGGGCCGGCCGTAGTGTGCGACACAAACACAATGCAGCAGCTCTATCGGGCCGGCCGTAGTGTGCGCGACACAAACACAATGCAGCAGCGCTATCGGGCCGGCCGTAGTGTGCGCGACACAAACACAATGCAGCAGCTCTATCGGGCCGGCCGTAGTGTGCGCGATGCAAACACAATGCAGCAGCTCTATCGGGCCGGCCGTAGTGTGAGACACAAACACAATGCAGCAGCTCTATCGGGCCGGCCGTAGTGTGCGACACAAACACAATGCAGCAGCGCTATCGGGCCGGCCGTAGTGTGCGACACAAACACAATGCAGCAGCTCTATCGGGCCGGCCGTAGTGTGCGCGACACAAACACAATGCAGCAGCGCTATCGGGCCGGCCGTAGTGTGCGACACAAACACAATGCAGCAGCTCTATCGGGCCGGCCGTAGTGTGCACGACACAAACACAATGCAGCAGCTCTATCGGGCCGGCCGTAGTGTGCGACACAAACATAATGCAGCAGCTCTATCGGGCCGGCCGTAGTGTGCGCGACACAAACACAATGCAGCAGCGCTATCGGGCCGGCCGTAGTGTGCGACACAAACACAATGCAGCAGCTCTATCGGGCCGGCCGTAGTGCGCGCGACACAAACACAATGCAGCAGCTCTATCGGGCCGGCCGTAGTGTGCGACACAAACACAATGCAGCAGCGCTATCGGGCCGGCCGTAGTGTGTGCGACACAAACACAATGCAGCAGCTCTATCGGGCCGGCCGTAGTGTGCGACACAAACACAATGCAGCAGCTCTATCGGGCCGGCCGTAGTGTGCGCGACACAAACACAATGCAGCAGCTGTATCGGGCCGGCCGTAGTGTGCGCGACACAAACACAATGCAGCAGCTCTATCGGGCCGGCCGTAGTGTGCGACACAAACACAATGCAGCAGCTCTATCGGGCCGGCCGTAGTGCGCGCGACACAAACACAATGCAGCAGCTCTATCGGGCCGGCCGTAGTGTGCGACACAAACACAATGCAGCAGCTCTATCGGGCCGGCCGTAGTGTGAGACACAAACACAATGCAGCAGCTCTATCGGGCCGGCCGTAGTGTGCGCAACACAAACACAATGCAGCAGCGCTATCGGGCCGGCCGTAGTGTGCGACACAAACACAATGCAGCAGCTCTATCGGGCCGGCCGTAGTGTGCGACACAAACACAATGCAGCAGCTCTATCGGGCCGGCCGTAGTGTGCGCGACACAAACACAATGCAGCAGCTCTATCGGGCCGGCCGTAGTGTGCGACACAAACACAATGCAGCAGCTCTATCGGGCCGGCCGTAGTGTGTGCGACACAAACACAATGCAGCAGCTCTATCGGGCCGGCCGTAGTGTGCGCGACACAAACACAATGCAGCAGCTCTATCGGGCCGGCCGTAGTGTGCGACACAAACACAATGCAGCAGCTCTATCGGGCCGGCCGTAGTGTGCGCGACACAAACACAATGCAGCAGCTCTATCGGGCCGGCCGTAGTGTGCGACACAAACACAATGCAGCAGCTCTATCGGGCCGGCCGTAGTGTGTGCGACACAAACACAATGCAGCAGCTCTATCGGGCCGGCCGTAGTGTGCGCGACACAAACACAATGCAGCAGCCCTATCGGGCCGGCCGTAGTGTGACACACAAACACAATGCAGCAGCTCTATCGGGCCGGCCGTAGTGTGTGCGACACAAACACAATGCAGCAGCTCTATCGGGCCGGCCGTAGTGTGCGCGACACAAACACAATGCAGCAGCTCTATTGGGCCGGCCGTAGTGTGCGACACAAACACAATGCAGCAGCTCTATCGGGCCGGCCGTAGTGTGAGACACAAACACAATGCAGCAGCTCTATCGGGCCGGCCGTAGTGTGCGACACAAACACAATGCAGCAGCTCTATCGGGCCGGCCGTAGTGTGCGCGACACAAACACAATGCAGCAGCTCTATCGGGCCGGCCGTAGTGTGCGACACAAACACAATGCAGCAGCTCTATCGGGCCGGCTGTAGTGTGTGCGACACAAACACAATGCAGCAGCTCTATCGGGCCGGCCGTAGTGCGCGCGACACAAACACAATGCAGCAGCTCTATCGGGCCGGCCGTAGTGTGAGACACAAACACAATGCAGCAGCTCTATCGGGCCGGCCGTAGTGCGCGCGACACAAACACAATGCAGCAGCTCTATCGGGCCGGCCGTAGTGTGCGCGACACACACACAATGCAGCAGCTCTATCGGGCCGGCCGTAGTGTGCGACACAAACACAATGCAGCAGCTCTATCGGGCCGGCCGTAGTGTGCGACGCAAACAAAATGCAGCAGCTTTATCGGGCCGGCCGTAGTGTGACACACAAACACAATGCAGCAGCTCTATCGGGCCGGCCGTAGTGTGCGACACAAACACAATGCAGCAGCTCTATCGGGCCGGCCGTAGTGCGCGAGACGCAAACACAATGCAGCAGCTCTATCGGGCCGGCCGTAGTGTGCGCGACACAAACACAATGCAGCAGCTCTATCGGGCCGGCCGTAGTGTGCGACACAAACACAATGCAGCAGCTCTATCGGGCCGGCCGTAGTGTGCGCGACACAAACACAATGCAGCAGCTGTATCGGGCCGGCCGTAGTGTGCGACACAAACACAATGCAGCAGCTCTATCGGGCCGGCCGTAGTGTGCGACACAAACACAATGCAGCAGCTCTATCGGGCCGGCCGTAGTGTGTGCGACACAAACACAATGCAGCAGCTCTATCGGGCCGGCCATAGTGTGCGACACAAACACAATGCAGCAGCTCTATCGGGCCGGCCGTAGTGTGTGCGACACAAACACAATGCAGCAGCGCTATCGGGCCGGCCGTAGTGCGCGCGACACAAACACAATGCAGCAGCTCTATCGGGCCGGCCGTAGTGTGCGCGACACAAACACAATGCAGCAGCTCTATCGGGCCGGCCGTAGTGTGCGCGACACAAACACAATGCAGCAGCTCTATCGGGCCGGCCGTAGTGTGCGACACAAACACAATGCAGCAGCTCTATCGGGCCGGCTGTAGTGCGCGCGACACAAACACAATGCAGCAGCTCTATCGGGCCGGCCGTAGTGTGTGCGACACAAACACAATGCAGCAGCTCTATCGGGCCGGCCGTAGTGTGCGCGACACAAACACAATGCAGCAGCTCTATCGGGCCGGCCGTAGTGTGCGACACAAACACAATGCAGCAGCTCTATCGGGCCGGCCGTAGTGTGCGCGACACAAACACAATGCAGCAGCTCTATCGGGCCGGCCGTAGTGTGCGCGACACAAACACAATGCAGCAGCTCTATCGGGCCGGCCGTAGTGTGCGACACAAACACAATGCAGCAGCTCTATCGGGCCGGCCGTAGTGTGTGCGACACAAACACAATGCAGCAGCTCTATCGGGCCGGCCGTAGTGTGTGCGACACAAACACAATGCAGCAGCTCTATCGGGCCGGCCGTAGTGTGCGCGACGCAAACACAATGCAGCAGCTCTATCGGGCCGGCCGTAGTGTGTGCGACACAAACACAATGCAGCAGCTCTATCGGGCCGGCCGTAGTGTGTGCGACACAAACACAATGCAGCAGCTCTATCGGGCCGGCCGTAGTGTGTGCGATGCAAACACAATGCAGCAGCTCTATCGGGCCGGCCGTAGTGTGCGCGACACAAACACAATGCAGCAGCTCTATCGGGCCGGCCGTAGTGTGCGACACAAACACAATGCAGCAGCTCTATCGGGCCGGCCGTAGTGTGCGCGACGCAAACACAATGCAGCAGCTCTATCGGGCCGGCCGTAGTGTGCGCGACACAAACACAATGCAGCAGCGCTATCGGGCCGGCCGTAGTGTGTGCGACACAAACACAATGCAGCAGCGCTATCGGGCCGGCCGTAGTGTGCGCGACACAAACACAATGCAGCAGCTCTATCGGGCCGGCCGTAGTGTGCGCGACGCAAACACAATGCAGCAGCTCTATCGGGCCGGCCGTAGTGTGCGCGACACAAACACAATGCAGCAGCTGTATCGGGCCGGCCGTAGTGTGCGCGACACAAACACAATGCAGCAGCTCTATCGTGCCGGCCGTAGTGTGAGACACAAACACAATGCAGCAGCTCTATCGGGCCGGCCGTAGTGTGCGACACAAACACAATGCAGCAGCTCTATCGGGCCGGCCGTAGTGTGCGCGACACAAACACAATGCAGCAGCTCTATCGGGCCGGCCGTAGTGTGCGCGACACAAACACAATGCAGCAGCTCTATCGGGCCGGCCGTAGTGTGCGACACAAACACAATGCAGCAGCTCTATCGGGCCGGCCGTAGTGTGCGCGACACAAACACAATGCAGCAGCTCTATCGGGCCGGCCGTAGTGTGCGCGACACAAACACAATGCAGCAGCTCTATCGGGCCGGCCGTAGTGTGCGCGACGCAAACACAATGCAGCAGCTGTATCGGGCCGGCCGTAGTGTGCGACACAAACACAATGCAGCAGCTCTATCGGGCCGGCCGTAGTGTGCGCGATGCAAACACAATGCAGCAGCTCTATCGGGCCGGCCGTAGTGTGCGACACAAACACAATGCAGCAGCGCTATCGGGCCGGCCGTAGTGTGCGACACAAACACAATGCAGCAGCCCTATCGGGCCGGCCGTAGTGTGCGACACAAACACAATGCAGCAGCTCTATCGGGCCGGCCGTAGTGTGCGACACAAACACAATGCAGCAGCTCTATCGGGCCGGCTGTAGTGTGCGCGACGCAAACACAATGCAGCAGCTCTATCGGGCCGGCCGTAGTGTGCGCGACACAAACACAATGCAGCAGCTCTATCAGGCCGGCCGTAGTGTGCGACACAAACACAATGCAGCAGCTCTATCGGGCCGGCCGTAGTGTGCGCGACACAAACACAATGCAGCAGCTCTATCGGGCCGGCCGTAGTGTGCGACACAAACACAATGCAGCAGCTCTATCGGGCCGGCCGTAGTGCGCGCGACACAAACACAATGCAGCAGCTCTATCAGGCCGGCCGTAGTGTGCGCAACACAAACACAATGCAGCAGCTCTATCAGGCCGGCCGTAGTGTGCGCGACACAAACACAATGCAGCAGCTCTATCAGGCCGGCCGTAGTGTGCGCAACACAAACACAATGCAGCAGCTCTATCGGGCCGGCCGTAGTGTGCGCGACACAAACACAATGCAGCAGCTCTATCGGGCCGGCCGTAGTGTGTGCGACACAAACACAATGCAGCAGCACTATCGGGCCGGCCGTAGTGTGCGACACAAACACAATGCAGCAGCTCTATCGGGCCGGCCGTAGTGTGCGACACAAACACAATGCAGCAGCTCTACCGGGCCGGCCGTAGTGTGCGCGACACAAACACAATGCAGCAGCTCTATCGGGCCGGCCGTAGTGCGCGCGACACAAACACAATGCAGCAGCTCTATCGGGCCGGCCGTAGTGTGCGACACAAACACAATGCAGCAGCTCTATCGGGCCGGCCGTAGTGTGCGACACAAACACAATGCAGCAGCTCTATCGGGCCGGCCGTAGTGCGCGACACAAACACAATGCAGCAGCGCTATCGGGCCGGCCGTAGTGTGCGACACAAACACAATGCAGCAGCTCTATCGGGCCGGCCGTAGTGTGCGACACAAACACAATGCAGCAGCGCTATCGGGCCGGCCGTAGTGTGCGCGACACAAACACAATGCAGCAGCTCTATCGGGCCGGCCGTAGTGTGCGACACAAACACAATGCAGCAGCTCTATCGGGCCGGCCGTAGTGTGCGCGACACAAACACAATGCAGCAGCGCTATCGGGCCGGCCGTAGTGTGCGCGATGCAAACACAATGCAGCAGCTCTATCGGGCCGGCCGTAGTGTGCGCGACACAAACACAATGCAGCAGCTCTATCGGGCCGGCCGTAGTGTGCGCGACACAAACACAATGCAGCAGCTCTATCGGGCCGGCCGTAGTGTGCGCGACACAAACACAATGCAGCAGCTCTATCGGGCCGGCCGTAGTGTGTGCGACACAAACACAATGCAGCAGCTCTATCGGGCCGGCCGTAGTGTGCGCGACACAAACACAATGCAGCAGCTCTATCGGGCCGGCCGTAGTGTGCGACACAAACACAATGCAGCAGCGCTATCGGGCCGGCCGTAGTGTGCGCGACACAAACACAATGCAGCAGCTCTATCGGGCCGGCCGTAGTGTGCGCGACGCAAACACAATGCAGCAGCTCTATCGGGCCGGCCGTAGTGTGCGCGACACAAACACAATGCAGCAGCTGTATCGGGCCGGCCGTAGTGTGAGACACAAACACAATGCAGCAGCTCTATCGGGCCGGCCGTAGTGTGCGACACAAACACAATGCAGCAGCTCTATCGGGCCGGCCGTAGTGTGCGCGACACAAACACAATGCAGCAGCTCTATCGGGCCGGCCGTAGTGTGCGCGACACAAACACAATGCAGCAGCTCTATCGGGCCGGCCGTAGTGTGCGACACAAACACAATGCAGCAGCTCTATCGGGCCGGCCGTAGTGTGCGCGACACAAACACAATGCAGCAGCTCTATCGGGCCGGCCGTAGTGTGCGACACAAACACAATGCAGCAGCTCTATCGGGCCGGCCGTAGTGTGCGCGACACAAACACAATGCAGCAGCTCTATCGGGCCGGCCGTAGTGTGCGCGACACAAACACAATGCAGCAGCTCTATCGGGCCGGCCGTAGTGTGCGCGACGCAAACACAATGCAGCAGCTGTATCGGGCCGGCCGTAGTGTGCGACACAAACACAATGCAGCAGCTCTATCGGGCCGGCCGTAGTGTGCGCGATGCAAACACAATGCAGCAGCTCTATCGGGCCGGCCGTAGTGTGCGACACAAACACAATGCAGCAGCGCTATCGGGCCGGCCGTAGTGTGCGACACAAACACAATGCAGCAGCCCTATCGGGCCGGCCGTAGTGTGCGACACAAACACAATGCAGCAGCTCTATCGGGCCGGCCGTAGTGTGCGACACAAACACAATGCAGCAGCTCTATCGGGCCGGCTGTAGTGTGCGCGACGCAAACACAATGCAGCAGCTCTATCGGGCCGGCCGTAGTGTGCGCGACACAAACACAATGCAGCAGCTCTATCGGGCCGGCCGTAGTGTGCGCGACACGAACACAATGCAGCAGCTCTATCAGGCCGGCCGTAGTGTGCGCAACACAAACACAATGCAGCAGCTCTATCGGGCCGGCCGTAGTGTGCGCGACACAAACACAATGCAGCAGCTCTATCGGGCCGGCCGTAGTGTGTGCGACACAAACACAATGCAGCAGCACTATCGGGCCGGCCGTAGTGTGCGACACAAACACAATGCAGCAGCTCTATCGGGCCGGCCGTAGTGTGCGACACAAACACAATGCAGCAGCTCTACCGGGCCGGCCGTAGTGTGCGCGACACAAACACAATGCAGCAGCTCTATCGGGCCGGCCGTAGTGCGCGCGACACAAACACAATGCAGCAGCTCTATCGGGCCGGCCGTAGTGTGTGCGACACAAACACAATGCAGCAGCTCTATCGGGCCGGCCGTAGTGTGCGACACAAACACAATGCAGCAGCTCTATCGGGCCGGCCGTAGTGTGCGACACAAACACAATGCAGCAGCGCTATCGGGCCGGCCGTAGTGTGCGACACAAACACAATGCAGCAGCTCTATCGGGCCGGCCGTAGTGTGCGACACAAACACAATGCAGCAGCTCTATCGGGCCGGCCGTAGTGCGCGACACAAACACAATGCAGCAGCGCTATCGGGCCGGCCGTAGTGTGCGACACAAACACAATGCAGCAGCTCTATCGGGCCGGCCGTAGTGTGCGACACAAACACAATGCAGCAGCGCTATCGGGCCGGCCGTAGTGTGCGCGACACAAACACAATGCAGCAGCTCTATCGGGCCGGCCGTAGTGTGCGACACAAACACAATGCAGCAGCTCTATCGGGCCGGCCGTAGTGTGTGACACAAACACAATGCAGCAGCTCTATCGGGCCGGCCGTAGTGTGCGCGACACAAACACAATGCAGCAGCTCTATCGGGCCGGCCGTAGTGTGCGCGATGCAAACACAATGCAGCAGCTCTATCGGGCCGGCCGTAGTGTGTGCGACACAAACACAATGCAGCAGCTCTATCGGGCCGGCCGTAGTGTGCGCGACACAAACACAATGCAGCAGCTCTATCGGGCCGGCCGTAGTGTGCGCGACACAAACACAATGCAGCAGCGCTATCGGGCCGGCCGTAGTGTGTGCGACACAAACACAATGCAGCAGCTCTATCGGGCCGGCCGTAGTGTGCGCGACACAAACACAATGCAGCAGCTCTATCGGGCCGGCCGTAGTGTGCGACACAAACACAATGCAGCAGCTCTATCGGGCCGGCCGTAGTGTGCGCGACACAAACACAATGCAGCAGCTCTATCGGGCCGGCCGTAGTGTGCGACACAAACACAATGCAGCAGCTCTATCGGGCCGGCCGTAGTGTGCGCGCGACACAAACACAATGCAGCAGCTCTATCGGGCCGGCCGTAGTGTGCGACACAAACACAATGCAGCAGCGCTATCGGGCCGGCCGTAGTGTGCGCGATGCAAACACAATGCAGCAGCTCTATCGGGCCGGCCGTAGTGTGTGCGACACAAACACAATGCAGCAGCTCTATCGGGCCGGCCGTAGTGTGTGACACAAACACAATGCAGCAGCTCTATCGGGCCGGCCGTAGTGTGCGACACAAACACAATGCAGCAGCTCTATCGGGCCGGCCGTAGTGTGCGACACAAACACAATGCAGCAGCGCTATCGGGCCGGCCGTAGTGTGCGACACAAACACAATGCAGCAGCTCTATCGGGCCGGCCGTAGTGTGCGACACAAACACAATGCAGCAGCTCTATCGGGCCGGCCGTAGTGTGCGACACAAACACAATGCAGCAGCGCTATCGGGCCGGCCGTAGTGTGCGACACAAACACAATGCAGCAGCTCTATCGGGCCGGCCGTAGTGTGCGACACAAACACAATGCAGCAGCTCTATCGGGCCGGCCGTAGTGTGTGCGACACAAACACAATGCAGCAGCTCTATCGGGCCGGCCGTAGTGTGCGCGACACAAACACAATGCAGCAGCGCTATCGGGCCGGCCGTAGTGTGCGCGACACAAACACAATGCAGCAGCTCTATCGGGCCGGCCGTAGTGTGCGCGACGCAAACACAATGCAGCAGCGCTATCGGGCCGGCCGTAGTGTGCGCGACACAAACACAATGCAGCAGCTCTATCGGGCCGGCCGTAGTGTGCGACACAAACACAATGCAGCAGCTCTATCGGGCCGGCCGTAGTGTGCGACACAAACACAATGCAGCAGCTCTATCGGGCCGGCCGTAGTGTGCGCGACACAAACACAATGCAGCAGCTCTATCGGGCCGGCCGTAGTGTGTGCGACACAAACACAATGCAGCAGCTCTATCGGGCCGGCCGTAGTGTGTGCGACACAAACACAATGCAGCAGCTCTATCGGGCCGGCCGTAGTGTGCGACACAAACACAATGCAGCAGCTCTATCGGGCCGGCCGTAGTGTGCGCGACACAAACACAATGCAGCAGCGCTATCGGGCCGGCCGTAGTGCGCGCGACACAAACACAATGCAGCAGCTCTATCGGGCCGGCCGTAGTGTGAGACACAAACACAATGCAGCAGCGCTATCGGGCCGGCCGTAGTGTGTGCGACACAAACACAATGCAGCAGCTCTATCGGGCCGGCCGTAGTGTGCGCGACACAAACACAATGCAGCAGCTCTATCGGGCCGGCCGTAGTGTGCACGACACAAACACAATGCAGCAGCTCTATCGGGCCGGCCGTAGTGTGCGACACAAACACAATGCAGCAGCTCTATCGGGCCGGCCGTAGTGTGCGATGCAAACACAATGCAGCAGCTCTATCGGGCCGGCCGTAGTGTGCGACACAAACACAATGCAGCAGCTCTATCGGGCCGGCCGTAGTGTGCGACACAAACACAATGCAGCAGCTCTATCGGGCCGGCCGTAGTGTGCGACGCAAACACAATGCAGCAGCTCTATCGGGCCGGCCGTAGTGTGCGCGACACAAACACAATGCAGCAGCTCTATCGGGCCGGCCGTAGTGTGTGCGACACAGACACAATGCAGCAGCGCTATCGGGCCGGCCGTAGTGCGCGCGACACAAACACAATGCAGCAGCTCTATCGGGCCGGCCGTAGTGTGCGCGACACAAACACAATGCAGCAGCTCTATCGGGCCAGCCGTAGTGTGCGCGACACAAACACAATGCAGCAGCTCTATCGGGCCGGCCGTAGTGTGTGCGACACAAACACAATGCAGCAGCTCTATCGGGCCGGCCGTAGTGTGCGACACAAACACAATGCAGCAGCTCTATCGGGCCGGCCGTAGTGTGCGACGCAAACACAATGCAGCAGCTCTATCGGGCCGGCCGTAGTGTGTGCGACACAAACACAATGCAGCAGCGCTATCGGGCCGGCCGTAGTGTGTGCGACACAAACACAATGCAGCAGCTCTATCGGGCCGGCCGTAGTGTGTGCGACACAAACACAATGCAGCAGCTCTATCGGGCCGGCCGTAGTGTGCGCGACACAAACACAATGCAGCAGCTCTATCGGGCCGGCCGTAGTGTGTGCGACACAAACACAATGCAGCAGCTCTATCGGGCCGGCCGTAGTGTGTGCGACACAAACACAATGCAGCAACGCTATCGGGCCGGCCGTAGTGTGCGCGACACAAACACAATGCAGCAGCTCTATCGGGCCGGCCGTAGTGTGCGACACAAACACAATGCAGCAGCTCTATCGGGCCGGCCGTAGTGTGTGCGACACAGACACAATGCAGCAGCTCTATCGGGCCGGCCGTAGTGTGCGCGACACAAACACAATGCAGCAGCTCTATCGGGCCGGCCGTAGTGTGCGACACAAACACAATGCAGCAGCTCTATCGGGCCGGCCGTAGTGTGCGACACAAACACAATGCAGCAGCGCTATCGGGCCGGCCGTAGTGTGTGCGACACAAACACAATGCAGCAGCTCTATCGGGCCGGCCGTAGTGCGTGCGACACAAACACAATGCAGCAGCTCTATCGGGCCGGCCGTAGTGTGTGCGACGCAAACACAATGCAGCAGCCCTATCGGGCCGGCCGTAGTGTGCGCGACACAAACACAATGCAGCAGCTCTATCGGGCCGGCCGTAGTGTGCGCAACGCAAACACAATGCAGCAGCTCTATCGGGCCGGCAGTAGTGTGCGCGACACAAACACAATGCAGCAGCTCTATCGGGCCGGCCGTAGTGTGCGACACAAACACAATGCAGCAGCTCTATCGGGCCGGCCGTAGTGTGCGCGACACAAACACAATGCAGCAGCTCTATCGGGCCGGCCGTAGTGTGCGACACAAACACAATGCAGCAGCCCTATCGGGCCGGCCGTAGTGTGCGACACAAACACAATGCAGCAGCTCTATCGGGCCGGCCGTAGTGTGCGCGATGCAAACACAATGCAGCAGCTCTATCGGGCCGGCCGTAGTGTGCGACACAAACACAATGCAGCAGCTCTATCGGGCCGGCCGTAGTGTGCGCGATGCAAACACAATGCAGCAGCTCTATCGGGCCGGCCGTAGTGTGTGAGACACAAACACAATGCAGCAGCTCTATCGGGCCGGCCGTAGTGTGTGAGACACAAACACAATGCAGCAGCTCTATCGGGCCGGCCGTAGTGTGTGCGATGCAAACACAATGCAGCAGCTCTATCGGGCCGGCCGTAGTGTGAGACACAAACACAATGCAGCAGCTCTATCGGGCCGGCCGTAGTGTGCGACACAAACACAATGCAGCAGCTCTATCGGGCCGGCCGTAGTGTGTGCGACACAAACACAATGCAGCAGCTCTATCGGGCCGGCCGTAGTGTGCGACACAAACACAATGCAGCAGCTCTATCGGGCCGGCCGTAGTGTGCGACACAAACACAATGCAGCAGCTCTATCGGGCCGGCCGTAGTGTGCGACACAAACACAATGCAGCAGCTCTATCGGGCCGGCCGTAGTGTGCGCGACACAAACACAATGCAGCAGCTCTATCGGGCCGGCCGTAGTGTGCGACACAAACACAATGCAGCAGCTCTATCGGGCCGGCCGTAGTGTGCGCGATGCAAACACAATGCAGCAGCTCTATCGGGCCGGCCGTAGTGTGCGCGACACAAACACAATGCAGCAGCTCTATCGGGCCGGCCGTAGTGTGCGACACAAACACAATGCAGCAGCGCTATCGGGCCGGCCGTAGTGTGCGACACAAACACAATGCAGCAGCTCTATCGGGCCGGCCGTAGTGTGCGACACAAACACAATGCAGCAGCTCTATCGGGCCGGCCGTAGTGTGCGCGACACAAACACAATGCAGCAGCTCTATCGGGCCGGCCGTAGTGTGCGCGACACAAACACAATGCAGCAGCTCTATCGGGCCGGCCGTAGTGTGCGCGACACAAACACAATGCAGCAGCTCTATCGGGCCGGCCGTAGTGTGCGCGACACAAACACAATGCAGCAGCTCTATCGGGCCGGCCGTAGTGTGCGACACAAACACAATGCAGCAGCTCTATCGGGCCGGCCGTAGTGTGCGCGACACAAACACAATGCAGCAGCTGTATCGGGCCGGCCGTAGTGTGCGCGACACAAACACAATGCAGCAGCTCTATCGGGCCGGCCGTAGTGTGCGCGACACAAACACAATGCAGCAGCTCTATCGGGCCGGCCGTAGTGTGAGACACAAACACAATGCAGCAGCTCTATCGGGCCGGCCGTAGTGTGAGACACAAACACAATGCAGCAGCTCTATCGGGCCGGCCGTAGTGTGCGCGACACAAACACAATGCAGCAGCTCTATCGGGCCGGCCGTAGTGCGCGCGACACAAACACAATGCAGCAGCTCTATCGGGCCGGCCGTAGTGTGCGACACAAACACAATGCAGCAGCTCTATCGGGCCGGCCGTAGTGTGCGACACAAACATAATGCAGCAGCTCTATCGGGCCGGCCGTAGTGTGCGCGATGCAAACACAATGCAGCAGCTCTATCGGGCCGGCCGTAGTGTGCGACACAAACATAATGCAGCAGCTCTATCGGGCCGGCCGTAGTGTGCGACACAAACACAATGCAGCAGCTCTATCGGGCCGGCCGTAGTGTGCGCGACACAAACACAATGCAGCAGCTCTATCAGGCCGGCCGTAGTGTGCGCAACACAAACACAATGCAGCAGCTCTATCGGGCCGGCCGTAGTGTGCGACACAAACACAATGCAGCAGCTCTATCGGGCCGGCCGTAGTGTGCGCAACACAAACACAATGCAGCAGCTCTATCGGGCCGGCCGTAGTGTGCGCGACACAAACACAATGCAGCAGCTCTATCGGGCCGGCCGTAGTGTGCGCGATGCAAACACAATGCAGCAGCTCTATCGGGCCGGCCGTAGTGTGCGACACAAACACAATGCAGCAGCTCTATCGGGCCGGCCGTAGTGTGCGACACAAACACAATGCAGCAGCTCTATCGGGCCGGCCGTAGTGTGCGCGACACAAACACAATGCAGCAGCTCTATCGGGCCGGCCGTAGTGTGCGACACAAACACAATGCAGCAGCTCTATCGGGCCGGCCGTAGTGTGCGCGACGCAAACACAATGCAGCAGCTCTATCGGGCCGGCCGTAGTGTGCGACACAAACACAATGCAGCAGCTCTATCGGGCCGGCCGTAGTGTGCGACACAAACACAATGCAGCAGCTCTATCGGGCCGGCCGTAGTGTGCGCGACACAAACACAATGCAGCAGCTCTATCGGGCCGGCCGTAGTGTGCGACACAAACACAATGCAGCAGCTCTATCGGGCCGGCCGTAGTGTGCGCGACGCAAACACAATGCAGCAGCTCTATCGGGCCGGCCGTAGTGTGCGACACAAACACAATGCAGCAGCTCTATCGGGCCGGCCGTAGTGTGCGCGACACAAACACAATGCAGCAGCTCTATCGGGCCGGCCGTAGTGTGCGACACAAACACAATGCAGCAGCTCTATCGCGCCGGCCGTAGTGTGCGCGACACAAACACAATGCAGCAGCTCTATCGCGCCGGCCGTAGTGTGCGACACAAACACAATGCAGCAGCTCTATCGGGCCGGCCGTAGTGTGCGACACAAACACAATGCAGCAGCTGTATCGGGCCGGCCGTAGTGTGCGCGACACAAACACAATGCAGCAGCTCTATCGGGCCGGCCGTAGTGCGCGCGACACAAACACAATGCAGCAGCTCTATCGGGCCGGCCGTAGTGTGCGACACAAACACAATGCAGCAGCTCTATCGGGCCGGCCGTAGTGTGTGCGACACAAACACAATGCAGCAGCTCTATCGGGCCGGCCGTAGTGTGCGACAGAAACACAATGCAGCAGCTCTATCGGGCCGGCCGTAGTGTGCGACACAAACACAATGCAGCAGCTCTATCGGGCCGGCCGTAGTGTGCGCGACACAAACACAATGCAGCAGCTCTATCGGGCCGGCCGTAGTGTGCGACACAAACACAATGCAGCAGCTCTATCGGGCCGGCCGTAGTGTGCGACACAAACACAATGCAGCAGCGCTATCGGGCCGGCCATAGTGTGCGCGATGCAAACACAATGCAGCAGCTCTATCGGGCCGGCCGTAGTGTGCGACACAAACACAATGCAGCAGCCCTATCGGGCCGGCCGTAGTGTGCGACACAAACACAATGCAGCAGCTCTATCGGGCCGGCCGTAGTGTGCGCGACACAAACACAATGCAGCAGCTCTATCGGGCCGGCCGTAGTGCGCGCGACACAAACACAATGCAGCAGCTCTATCGGGCCGGCCGTAGTGTGCGCGACACAAACACAATGCAGCAGCTCTATCGGGCCGGCCGTAGTGTGCGACACAAACACAATGCAGCAGCTCTATCGGGCCGGCCGTAGTGTGTGCGATGCAAACACAATGCAGCAGCTCTATCGGGCCGGCCGTAGTGTGCGCGACACAAACACAATGCAGCAGCGCTATCGGGCCGGCCGTAGTGTGCGCGACACAAACACAATGCAGCAGCGCTATCGGGCCGGCCGTAGTGTGTGCGACACAAACACAATGCAGCAGCTCTATCGGGCCGGCCGTAGTGTGAGACACAAACACAATGCAGCAGCTCTATCGGGCCGGCCGTAGTGTGCGACACAAACACAATGCAGCAGCTCTATCGGGCCGGCCGTAGTGTGCGACACAAACACAATGCAGCAGCTCTATCGGGCCGGCCGTAGTGTGCGACACAAACACAATGCAGCAGCTCTATCGGGCCGGCCGTAGTGCGCGACACAAACACAATGCAGCAGCTCTATCGGGCCGGCCGTAGTGTGTGCGACACAAACACAATGCAGCAGCGCTATCGGGCCGGCCGTAGTGTGCGCGACACAAACACAATGCAGCAGCGCTATCGGGCCGGCCGTAGTGTGTGCGACACAAACACAATGCAGCAGCTCTATCGGGCCGGCCGTAGTGTGCGACACAAACACAATGCAGCAGCTCTATCGGGCCGGCCGTAGTGTGCGACACAAACACAATGCAGCAGCTCTATCGGGCCGGCCGTAGTGTGCGACACAAACACAATGCAGCAGTTCTATCGGGCCGGCTGTAGTGTGCGACACAAACACAATGCAGCAGCTCTATCGGGCCGGCCGTAGTGTGCGCGACACAAACACAATGCAGCAGCGCTATCGGGCCGGCCGTAGTGTGCGCGACACAAACACAATGCAGCAGCTCTATCGGGCCGGCCGTAGTGTGCGCGACACAAACACAATGCAGCAGCTCTATCGGGCCGGCCGTAGTGTGCGACGCAAACACAATGCAGCAGCTCTATCGGGCCGGCCGTAGTGTGCGCGATGCAAACACAATGCAGCAGCTCTATCGGGCCGGCCGTAGTGTGCGACACAAACACAATGCAGCAGCTCTATCGGGCCGGCCGTAGTGTGCGCGACACAAACACAATGCAGCAGCTCTATCGGGCCGGCCGTAGTGTGCGACGCAAACACAATGCAGCAGCTCTATCGGGCCGGCCGTAGTGTGCGCGATGCAAACACAATGCAGCAGCTCTATCGGGCCGGCCGTAGTGTGCGACGCAAACACAATGCAGCAGCTCTATCGGGCCGGCCGTAGTGTGCGCGATGCAAACACAATGCTGCAGCTCTATCGGGCCGGCCGTAGTGCGCGCGACACAAACACAATGCAGCAGCGCTATCGGGCCGGCCGTAGTGTGCGCGACACAAACACAATGCAGCAGCTCTATCGGGCCGGCCGTAGTGTGCGCGACACAAACACAATGCAGCAGCTCTATCGGGCCGGCCGTAGTGTGCGCGACACAAACACAATGCAGCAGCGCTATCGGGCCGGCCGTAGTGTGCGCGACACAAACACAATGCAGCAGCTCTATCGGGCCGGCCGTAGTGTGCGACACAAACACAATGCAGCAGCTCTATCGGGCCGGCCGTAGTGTGCGCGACACAAACACAATGCAGCAGCTCTATCGGGCCGGCCGTAGTGTGCGCGACACAAACACAATGCAGCAGCTCTATCGGGCCGGCCGTAGTGTGTGCGACACAAACACAATGCAGCAGCGCTATCGGGCCGGCCGTAGTGTGCGCGACACAAACACAATGCAGCAGCTCTATCGGGCCGGCCGTAGTGTGCGCGACGCAAACACAATGCAGCAGCTCTATCGGGCCGGCCGTAGTGTGCGCGACACAAACACAATGCAGCAGCTCTATCGGGCCGGCCGTAGTGTGTGCGACACAAACACAATGCAGCAGCTCTATCGGGCCGGCCGTAGTGTGCGACACAAACACAATGCAGCAGCTCTATCGGGCCGGCCGTAGTGTGCGACACAAACACAATGCAGCAGCTCTATCGGGCCGGCCGTAGTGTGTGCGACACAAACACAATGCAGCAGCTCTATCGGGCCGGCCGTAGTGTGCAACACAAACACAATGCAGCAGCTCTATCGGGCCGGCCATAGTGTGCGCGACACAAACACAATGCAGCAGCTCTATCGGGCCGGCCGTAGTGTGCGCGACACAAACACAATGCAGCAGCTCTATCGGGCCGGCCGTAGTGTGTGCGACACAAACACAATGCAGCAGCTCTATCGGGCCGGCCGTAGTGTGCGACACAAACACAATGCAGCAGCTCTATCGGGCCGGCCGTAGTGTGCGCGACACAAACACAATGCAGCAGCTCTATCGGGCCGGCCGTAGTGTGCGACACAAACACAATGCAGCAGCTCTATCGGGCCGGCCGTAGTGTGCGCGACGCAAACACAATGCAGCAGCTCTATCGGGCCGGCCGTAGTGTGCGCGACACAAACACAATGCAGCAGCTCTATCGGGCCGGCCGTAGTGTGTGCGACACAAACACAATGCAGCAGCTCTATCGGGCCGGCCGTAGTGTGCGACACAAACACAATGCAGCAGCTCTATCGGGCCGGCCGTAGTGTGCGCGACACAAACACAATGCAGCAGCTCTATCGGGCCGGCCGTAGTGTGCGCGCGACACAAACACAATGCAGCAGCTCTATCGGGCCGGTCGTAGTGTGCGCGCGACACAAACACAATGCAGCAGCTCTATCGGGCCGGCCGTAGTGTGCGCGCGACACAAACACAATGCAGCAGCTCTATCGGGCCGGCCGTAGTGTGCGCGACACAAACACAATGCAGCAGCTCTATCGGGCCGGCCGTAGTGTGCGCGACACAAACACAATGCAGCAGCTCTATCGGGCCGGCCGTAGTGTGCGACACAAACACAATGCAGCAGCTCTATCGGGCCGGCCGTAGTGTGCGCGATGCAAACACAATGCAGCAGCTCTATCGGGCCGGCCGTAGTGTGCGACACAAACACAATGCAGCAGCTCTATCGGGCCGGCCGTAGTGTGCGCGACACAAACACAATGCAGCAGCTCTATCGGGCCGGCCGTAGTGTGCGCGACACAAACACAATGCAGCAGCTCTATCGGGCCGGCCGTAGTGTGCGACACAAACACAATGCAGCAGCTCTATCGGGCCGGCCGTAGTGTGCGCGACACAAACACAATGCAGCAGCTCTATCGGGCCGGCCGTAGTGTGCGACACAAACACAATGCAGCAGCTCTATCGGGCCGGCCGTAGTGTGCGACACAAACACAATGCAGCAGCTCTATCGGGCCGGCCGTAGTGTGCGCGATGCAAACACAATGCAGCAGCTCTATCGGGCCGGCCGTAGTGTGCGACACAAACACAATGCAGCAGCTCTATCGGGCCGGCCGTAGTGTGCGCGACACAAACACAATGCAGCAGCTCTATCGGGCCGGCCGTAGTGTGCGACACAAACACAATGCAGCAGCTCTATCGGGCCGGCCGTAGTGCGTGCGACACAAACACAATGCAGCAGCTCTATCGGGCCGGCCGTAGTGTGCGCGACACAAACACAATGCAGCAGCTCTATCGGGCCGGCCGTAGTGTGCGCGATGCAAACACAATGCAGCAGCTCTATCGGGCCGGCCGTAGTGTGCGACACAAACACAATGCAGCAGCTCTATCGGGCCGGCCGTAGTGTGCGCGACACAAACACAATGCAGCAGCTCTATCGGGCCGGCCGTAGTGTGCGCGCGACACAAACACAATGCAGCAGCTCTATCGGGCCGGTCGTAGTGTGCGCGCGACACAAACACAATGCAGCAGCTCTATCGGGCCGGCCGTAGTGTGCGCGCGACACAAACACAATGCAGCAGCTCTATCGGGCCGGCCGTAGTGTGCGCGACACAAACACAATGCAGCAGCTCTATCGGGCCGGCCGTAGTGTGTGCGACACAAACACAATGCAGCAGCTCTATCGGGCCGGCCGTAGTGTGCGCGATGCAAACACAATGCAGCAGCTCTATCGGGCCGGCCGTAGTGTGCGACACAAACACAATGCAGCAGCTCTATCGGGCCGGCCGTAGTGTGCGCGACACAAACACAATGCAGCAGCTCTATCGGGCCGGCCGTAGTGTGCGCGACACAAACACAATGCAGCAGCTCTATCGGGCCGGCCGTAGTGTGCGACACAAACACAATGCAGCAGCTCTATCGGGCCGGCCGTAGTGTGCGCGACACAAACACAATGCAGCAGCTCTATCGGGCCGGCCGTAGTGTGCGACACAAACACAATGCAGCAGCTCTATCGGGCCGGCCGTAGTGTGTGCGACACAAACACAATGCAGCAGCTCTATCGGGCCGGCCGTAGTGTGCGACACAAACACAATGCAGCAGCTCTATCGGGCCGGCCGTAGTGTGCGCGACACAAACACAATGCAGCAGCTCTATCGGGCCGGCCGTAGTGTGCGCGATGCAAACACAATGCAGCAGCTCTATCGGGCCGGCCGTAGTGTGCGACACAAACACAATGCAGCAGCTCTATCGGGCCGGCCGTAGTGTGCGCGACACAAACACAATGCAGCAGCTCTATCGGGCCGGCCGTAGTGTGCGACACAAACACAATGCAGCAGCGCTATCGGGCCAGCCGTAGTGTGCGCGACACAAACACAATGCAGCAGCTCTATCGGGCCGGCCGTAGTGTGCGCGACACAAACACAATGCAGCAGCTCTATCGGGCCGGCCGTAGTGTGCGCGACACAAACACAATGCAGCAGCTCTATCGGGCCGGCCGTAGTGTGTGCGACACAAACACAATGCAGCAGCTCTATCGGGCCGGCCGTAGTGTGTGCGACACAAACACAATGCAGCAGCTCTATCGGGCCGGCCGTAGTGTGCGACACAAACACAATGCAGCAGCTCTATCGGGCCGGCCGTAGTGCGCGCGACACAAACACAATGCAGCAGCTCTATCGGGCCGGCCGTAGTGTGCGACACAAACACAATGCAGCAGCTCTATCGGGCCGGCCGTAGTGTGCGACACAAACACAATGCAGCAGCTCTATCGGGCCGGCCGTAGTGTGCGCGACACAAACACAATGCAGCAGCTCTATCGGGCCGGCCGTAGTGTGCGACACAAACACAATGCAGCAGCTCTATCGGGCCGGCCGTAGTGTGCGACACAAACACAATGCAGCAGCTCTATCGGGCCGGCCGTAGTGTGCGACACAAACACAATGCAGCAGCTCTATCGGGCCGGCCGTAGTGTGCGACACAAACACAATGCAGCAGCTCTATCGGGCCGGCCGTAGTGCGCGCGACACAAACACAATGCAGCAGCTCTATCGGGCCGGCCGTAGTGTGCGCGATGCAAACACAATGCAGCAGCTCTATCGGGCCGGCCGTAGTGTGCGACACAAACACAATGCAGCAGCTCTATCGGGCCGGCCGTAGTGTGCGCGATGCAAACACAATGCAGCAGCTCTATCGGGCCGGCCGTAGTGTGCGCGACACAAACACAATGCAGCAGCTCTATCGGGCCGGCCGTAGTGTGCGACACAAACACAATGCAGCAGCTCTATCGGGCCGGCCGTAGTGTGTGCGATGCAAACACAATGCAGCAGCTCTATCGGGCCGGCCGTAGTGTGCGCGACACAAACACAATGCAGCAGCGCTATCGGGCCGGCCGTAGTGTGCGACACAAACACAATGCAGCAGCTCTATCGGGCCGGCCGTAGTGTGCGCGACACAAACACAATGCAGCAGCTCTATCGGGCCGGCCGTAGTGTGCGACACAAACACAATGCAGCAGCTCTATCGGGCCGGCCGTAGTGTGCGCGACGCAAACACAATGCAGCAGCTCTATCGGGCCGGCCGTAGTGTGCGCGATGCAAACACAATGCAGCTCTATCGGGCCGGCCGTAGTGTGCGACACAAACACAATGCAGCAGCTCTATCGGGCCGGCCGTAGTGTGCGCGACACAAACACAATGCAGCAGCTCTATCGGGCCGGCCGTAGTGTGCGCGACACACACACAATGCAGCAGCTCTATCGGGCCGGCCGTAGTGTGCGCGACACAAACACAATGCAGCAGCTCTATCGGGCCGGCCGTAGTGTGCGACGCAAACACAATGCAGCAGCTCTATCGGGCCGGCCGTAGTGTGCGCGACACAAACACAATGCAGCAGCTCTATCGGGCCGGCCGTAGTGTGTGCGACACAAACACAATGCAGCAGCTCTATCGGGCCGGCCGTAGTGTGCGACACAAACACAATGCAGCAGCTCTATCGGGCCGGCCGTTGTGTGAGACACAAACACAATGCAGCAGCTCTATCGGGCCGGCCGTAGTGTGCGACACAAACACAATGCAGCAGCTCTATCGGGCCGGCCGTAGTGTGCGCGACGCAAACACAATGCAGCAGCTCTATCGGGCCGGCCGTAGTGCGCGCGACACAAACACAATGCAGCAGCTCTATCGGGCCGGCCGTAGTGTGTGCGACACAAACACAATGCAGCAGCTCTATCGGGCCGGCCGTAGTGTGCGCGATGCAAACACAATGCAGCAGCTCTATCGGGCCGGCCGTAGTGTGCGCGACACAAACACAATGCAGCAGCTCTATCGGGCCGGCCGTAGTGTGCGCGACACAAACACAATGCAGCAGCTCTATCGGGCCGGCCGTAGTGTGCGCGACACAAACACAATGCAGCAGCTCTATCGGGCCGGCCGTAGTGTGCGCGACACAAACACAATGCAGCAGCTCTATCGGGCCGGCCGTAGTGTGTGCGACACAAACACAATGCAGCAGCTCTATCGGGCCGGCCGTAGTGTGCGCGACACAAACACAATGCAGCAGCGCTATCGGGCCGGCCGTAGTGTGCGCGACACAAACACAATGCAGCAGCACTATCGGGCCGGCCGTAGTGTGCGACACAAACACAATGCAGCAGCTCTATCGGGCCGGCCGTAGTGTGCGCGACACAAACACAATGCAGCAGCTCTATCGGGCCGGCCGTAGTGTGCGACACAAACACAATGCAGCAGCTCTATCGGGCCGGCCGTAGTGTGTGCGACACAAACACAATGCAGCAGCTCTATCGGGCCGGCCGTAGTGTGCGCGACGCAAACACAATGCAGCAGCGCTATCGGGCCGGCCGTAGTGTGCGCGACACAAACACAATGCAGCAGCTCTATCGGGCCGGCCGTAGTGTGTGCGACACAAACACAATGCAGCAGCTCTATCGGGCCGGCCGTAGTGTGCGACACAAACACAATGCAGCAGCTCTATCGGGCCGGCCGTAGTGTGCGCGATGCAAACACAATGCAGCAGCTCTATCGGGCCGGCCGTAGTGTGCGCGATGCAAACACAATGCAGCAGCTCTATCGGGCCGGCCGTAGTGTGCGCGACACAAACACAATGCAGCAGCTCTATCGGGCCGGCCGTAGTGTGCGCGACACAAACACAATGCAGCAGCTCTATCGGGCCGGCCGTAGTGTGCGCGACACAAACACAATGCAGCAGCTCTATCGGGCCGGCCGTAGTGTGCGCGACACAAACACAATGCAGCAGCTCTATCGGGCCGGCCGTAGTGTGCGCGACACAAACACAATGCAGCAGCGCTATCGGGCCGGCCGTAGTGTGTGCGATGCAAACACAATGCAGCAGCTCTATCGGGCCGGCCGTAGTGTGCGCGACACAAACACAATGCAGCAGCTCTATCGGGCCGGCCGTAGTGTGTGCGACACAAACACAATGCAGCAGCTCTATCGGGCCGGCCGTAGTGTGCGACACAAACACAATGCAGCAGCTCTATCGGGCCGGCCGTAGTGTGCGCGATGCAAACACAATGCAGCAGCTCTATCGGGCCGGCCGTAGTGTGCGCGATGCAAACACAATGCAGCAGCTCTATCGGGCCGGCCGTAGTGTGCGCGACACAAACACAATGCAGCAGCTCTATCGGGCCGGCCGTAGTGTGCGCGACACAAACACAATGCAGCAGCTCTATCGGGCCGGCCGTAGTGTGCGCGACACAAACACAATGCAGCAGCGCTATCGGGCCGGCCGTAGTGTGCGCGACACAAACACAATGCAGCAGCTCTATCGGGCCGGCCGTAGTGTGCGCGACACAAACACAATGCAGCAGCTCTATCGGGCCGGCCGTAGTGTGCGCGATGCAAACACAATGCAGCAGCTCTATCGGGCCGGCCGTAGTGTGCGCGATGCAAACACAATGCAGCAGCTCTATCGGGCCGGCCGTAGTGTGCGCGACACAAACACAATGCAGCAGCGCTATCGGGCCGGCCGTAGTGTGCGCGACACAAACACAATGCAGCAGCTCTATCGGGCCGGCCGTAGTGTGCGACACAAACACAATGCAGCAGCGCTATCGGGCCGGCCGTAGTGTGCGCGACACAAACACAATGCAGCAGCGCTATCGGGCCGGCCGTAGTGTGCGCGACGCAAACACAATGCAGCAGCTCTATCGGGCCGGCCGTAGTGTGTGCGACACAAACACAATGCAGCAGCTCTATCGGGCCGGCCGTAGTGCGCGACACAAACACAATGCAGCAGCTCTATCGGGCCGGCCGTAGTGCGCGACACAAACACAATGCAGCAGCTCTATCGGGCCGGCCGTAGTGTGCGACACAAACACAATGCAGCAGCTCTATCGGGCCGGCCGTAGTGTGCGACACAAACACAATGCAGCAGCTCTATCGGGCCGGCCGTAGTGTGCGCGACGCAAACACAATGCAGCAGCGCTATCGGGCCGGCCGTAGTGTGCGACACAAACACAATGCAGCAGCTCTATCGGGCCGGCCGTAGTGTGCGCGACACAAACACAATGCAGCAGCTCTATTGGGCCGTAGTGTGCGCGATGCAAACACAATGCAGCAGCTCTATCGGGCCGGCCGTAGTGTGTGCGATGCAAACACAATGCAGCAGCTCTATCGGGCCGGCCGTAGTGTGCGCGACACAAACACAATGCAGCAGCTCTATCGGGCCGGCCGTAGTGTGCGCGACACAAACACAATGCAGCAGCTCTATCGGGCCGGCCGTAGTGTGCGACACAAAAACAATGCAGCAGCTCTATCGGGCCGGCCGTAGTGTGCGCGACGCAAACACAATGCAGCAGCTCTATCGGGCCGGCCGTAGTGTGCGCGACGCAAACACAATGCAGCAGCTCTATCGGGCCGGCCGTAGTGTGCGCGACACAAACACAATGCAGCAGCTCTATCGGGCCGGCCGTAGTGTGCGCGACGCAAACACAATGCAGCAGCTCTATCGGGCCGGCCGTAGTGTGTGCGACACAAACACAATGCAGCAGCTCTATCGGGCCGGCCGTAGTGTGCGACACAAACACAATGCAGCAGCTCTATCGGGCCGGCCGTAGTGTGCGCGACACAAACACAATGCAGCAGCTCTATCGGGCCGGCCGTAGTGTGCGACACAAACACAATGCAGCAGCTCTATCGGGCCGGCCGTAGTGTGAGACACAAACACAATGCAGCAGCTCTATCGGGCCGGCCGTAGTGTGCGCGACACAAACACAATGCAGCAGCTCTATCGGGCCGGCCGTAGTGTGCGCGACGCAAACACAATGCAGCAGCTCTATCGGGCCGGCCGTAGTGTGCGCGACACAAACACAATGCAGCAGCTCTATCGGGCCGGCCGTAGTGTGCGCGACACAAACACAATGCAGCAGCTCTATCGGGCCGGCCGTAGTGCGCGCGATGCAAACACAATGCAGCAGCTCTATCGGGCCGGCCGTAGTGTGCGACACAAACACAATGCAGCAGCTCTATCGGGCCGGCCGTAGTGTGCGCGACACAAACACAATGCAGCAGTTCTATCGGGCCGGCCGTAGTGTGCGCGACGCACACACAATGCAGCAGCTCTATCGGGCCGGCCGTAGTGTGCGACACAAACACAATGCAGCAGCTCTATCGGGCCGGCCGTAGTGTGCACGACACAAACACAATGCAGCAGCTCTATCGGGCCGGCCGTAGTGTGCGACACAAACACAATGCAGCAGCTCTATCGGGCCGGCCGTAGTGTGCGCGACACAAACACAATGCAGCAGCTCTATCGGGCCGGCCGTAGTGTGCGCGACACAAACACAATGCAGCAGCTCTATCGGGCCGGCCGTAGTGCGCGCGACACAAACACAATGCAGCAGCTCTATCGGGCCGGCCGTAGTGTGCGACACAAACACAATGCAGCAGCTCTATCGGGCCGGCCGTAGTGTGTGCGACACAAACACAATGCAGCAGCTCTATCGGGCCGGCCGTAGTGTGAGACACAAACACAATGCAGCAGTTCTATCGGGCCGGCCGTAGTGTGCGCGACGCACACACAATGCAGCAGCTCTATCGGGCCGGCCGTAGTGTGCGACACAAACACAATGCAGCAGCTCTATCGGGCCGGCCGTAGTGTGCACGACACAAACACAATGCAGCAGCTCTATCGGGCCGGCCGTAGTGTGCGACACAAACACAATGCAGCAGCTCTATCGGGCCGGCCGTAGTGTGCGCGACACAAACACAATGCAGCAGCGCTATCGGGCCGGCCGTAGTGTGCGACACAAACACAATGCAGCAGCTCTATCGGGCCGGCCGTAGTGCGCGCGACACAAACACAATGCAGCAGCTCTATCGGGCCGGCCGTAGTGTGCGACACAAACACAATGCAGCAGCTCTATCGGGCCGGCCGTAGTGTGTGCGACACAAACACAATGCAGCAGCTCTATCGGGCCGGCCGTAGTGTGAGACACAAACACAATGCAGCAGCTCTATCGGGCCGGCCGTAGTGTGCGCGACGCAAACACAATGCAGCAGCTCTATCGGGCCGGCCGTAGTGTGCGACACAAACACAATGCAGCAGCTCTATCGGGCCGGCCGTAGTGTGCGCGACACAAACACAATGCAGCAGCTCTATCGGGCCGGCCGTAGTGTGCGACACAAACACAATGCAGCAGCGCTATCGGGCCGGCCGTAGTGCGCGACACAAACACAATGCAGGAGCTCTATCGGGCCGGCCGTAGTGTGCGCGACACAAACACAATGCAGCAGCTCTATCGGGCCGGCCGTAGTGTGCGCGACGCAAACACAATGCAGCAGCTCTATCGGGCCGGCCGTAGTGTGTGCGACACAAACACAATGCAGCAGCTCTATCGGGCCGGCCGTAGTGTGCGACACAAACACAATGCAGCAGCTCTATCGGGCCGGCCGTAGTGTGCGCGATGCAAACACAATGCAGCAGCGCTATCGGGCCGGCCGTAGTGTGTGCGACGCAAACACAATGCAGCAGCTCTATCGGGCCGGCCGTAGTGTGCGCGATACAAACACAATGCAGCAGCTCTATCGGGCCGGCCGTAGTGTGTGCGACACAAACACAATGCAGCAGCTCTATCGGGCCGGCCGTAGTGTGCGCGATGCAAACACAATGCAGCAGCTCTATCGGGCCGGCCGTAGTGTGCGCGACACAAACACAATGCAGCAGCTCTATCGGGCCGGCCGTAGTGTGCGCGACGCAAACACAATGCAGCAGCCCTATCGGGCCGGCCGTAGTGTGCGCGACACAAACACAATGCAGCAGCGCTATCGGGCCGGCCGTAGTGTGCGCGACACAAACACAATGCAGCAGCGCTATCGGGCCGGCCGTAGTGTGCGCGACACAAACACAATGCAGCAGCTCTACCGGGCCGGCCATAGTGCGCGATGCAAACACAATGCAGCAGCTCTATCGGGCCGGCCGTAGTGTGCGCGCGACACAAACACAATGCAGCAGCTCTATCGGGCCGGCCGTAGTGTGCGCGACACAAACACAATGCAGCAGCTCTATCGGGCCGGCCGTAGTGTGTGCGACACAAACACAATGCAGCAGCTCTATCGGGCCGGCCGTAGTGTGCGACACAAACACAATGCAGCAGCTCTATCGGGCCGGCCGTAGTGTGCGACACAAACACAATGCAGCAGCTCTATCGGGCCGGCCGTAGTGTGCGACACAAACACAATGCAGCAGCTCTATCGGGCCGGCCGTAGTGTGCGACACAAACACAATGCAGCAGCTCTATCGGGCCGGCCGTAGTGTGCGACACAAACACAATGCAGCAGCTCTATCGGGCCGGCCGTAGTGTGCGACACAAACACAATGCAGCAGCTCTATCGGGCCGGCCGTAGTGTGCGCGACACAAACACAATGCAGCAGCTCTATCGGGCCGGCCGTAGTGTGTGCGACACAAACACAATGCAGCAGCTCTATCGGGCCGGCCGTAGTGTGCGCGACGCAAACACAATGCAGCAGCTCTATCGGGCCGGCCGTAGTGCGCGCGATGCAAACACAATGCAGCAGCTCTATCGGGCCGGCCGTAGTGTGCGCGACACAAACACAATGCAGCAGCGCTATCGGGCCGGCCGTAGTGTGCGACACAAACACAATGCAGCAGCTCTATCGGGCCGGCCGTAGTGTGCGCGACACAAACACAATGCAGCAGCTCTATCGGGCCGGCCGTAGTGTGCGACACAAACACAATGCAGCAGCTCTATCGGGCCGGCCGTAGTGTGCGACACAAACACAATGCAGCAGCTCTATCGGGCCGGCCGTAGTGTGCGACACAAACACAATGCAGCAGCTCTATCGGGCCGGCCGTAGTGTGTGCGACACAAACACAATGCAGCAGTTCTATCGGGCCGGCCGTAGTGTGCGCGACACAAACACAATGCAGCAGCGCTATCGGGCCGGCCGTAGTGTGCGACACAAACACAATGCAGCAGTTCTATCGGGCCGGCCGTAGTGTGTGCGACACAAACACAATGCAGCAGCGCTATCGGGCCGGCCGTAGTGTGCGCGATGCAAACACAATGCAGCAGCGCTATCGGGCCGGCCGTAGTGTGCGACACAAACACAATGCAGCAGCTCTATCGGGCCGGCCGTAGTGTGCGCGACACAAACACAATGCAGCAGCTCTATCGGGCCGGCCGTAGTGTGTGCGACACAAACACAATGCAGCAGCTCTATCGGGCCGGCCGTAGTGTGCGACACAAACACAATGCAGCAGCTCTATCGGGCCGGCCGTAGTGTGCGCGACACAAACACAATGCAGCAGCTCTATCGGGCCGGCCGTAGTGCGCGACACAAACACAATGCAGCAGCGCTATCGGGCCGGCCGTAGTGTGCGCGACACAAACACAATGCAGCAGCTCTATCGGGCCGGCCGTAGTGTGCGACACAAACACAATGCAGCAGCTCTATCGGGCCGGCCGTAGTGTGCGACACAAACACAATGCAGCAGCTCTATCGGGCCGGCTGTAGTGCGCGCGACACAAACACAATGCAGCAGCTCTATCGGGCCGGCCGTAGTGTGCGACACAAACACAATGCAGCAGCTCTATCGGGCCGGCCGTAGTGTGTGTGACACAAACACAATGCAGCAGCTCTATCGGGCCGGCCGTAGTGTGCGCGATGCAAACACAATGCAGCAGCTCTATCGGGCCGGCCGTAGTGTGCGCGACACAAACACAATGCAGCAGCTCTATCAGGCCGGCCGTAGTGTGTGCGACACAAACACAATGCTGCAGCTCTATCGGGCCGGCCGTAGTGTGCGCGACACAAACACAATGCAGCAGCTCTATCGGGCCGGCCGTAGTGTGTGCGACGCAAACACAATGCTGCAGCTCTATCGGGCCGGCCGTAGTGTGCGACACAAACACAATGCAGCAGCTCTATCGGGCCGGCCGTAGTGTGCGCGACACAAACACAATGCAGCAGCTCTATCGGGCCGGCCGTAGTGTGTGTGACACAAACACAATGCAGCAGCTGTATCGGGCCGGCCGTAGTGTGCGCGACACAAACACAATGCAGCAGCTGTATCGGGCCGGCCGTAGTGTGCGCGACACAAACACAATGCAGCAGCTCTATCGGGCCGGCCGTAGTGTGCGACACAAACACAATGCAGCAGCTCTATCGGGCCGGCCGTAGTGTGTGCGACACAAACACAATGCAGCAGCTCTATCGGGCCGGCCGTAGTGTGTGTGACACAAACACAATGCAGCAGCTGTATCGGGCCGGCCGTAGTGTGCGCGACACAAACACAATGCAGCAGCTCTATCGGGCCGGCCGTAGTGTGCGCGACACAAACACAATGCAGCAGCTCTATCGGGCCGGCCGTAGCGCGCGCGACACAAACACAATGCAGCAGCTCTATCGGGCCGGCCGTAGTGTGTGCGACACAAACACAATGCAGCAGCTCTATCGGGCCGGCCATAGTGTGCGACACAAACACAATGCAGCAGCTCTATCGGGCCGGCCGTAGTGTGTGCGACACAAACACAATGCAGCAGCTCTATCGGGCCGGCCGTAGTGTGCGACACAAACACAATGCAACAGCTCTATCGGGCCGGCCGTAGTGTGCGACACAAACACAATGCAGCAGCTCTATCGGGCCGGCCGTAGTGTGCGCGACACAAACACAATGCAGCAGCTCTATCGGGCCGGCCGTAGTGTGCGCGACACAAACACAATGCAGCAGCTCTATCGGGCCGGCCGTAGTGTGTGCGACACAAACACAATGCAGCAGCTCTATCGGGCCGGCCGTAGTGCGCGCGACACAAACACAATGCAGCAGCTCTATCGGGCCGGCCGTAGTGTGCGCGACGCAAACACAATGCAGCAGCTCTATCGGGCCGGCCGTAGTGCGCGCGACACAAACACAATGCAGCAGCTCTATCGGGCCGGCCGTAGTGTGCGACACAAACACAATGCAGCAGCTCTATCGGGCCGGCCGTAGTGTGCGCGATGCAAACACAATGCAGCAGCTCTATCGGGCCGGCCGTAGTGTGCGACACAAACACAATGCAGCAGCTCTATCGGGCCGGCCGTAGTGTGCGACACAAACACAATGCAGCAGCGCTATCGGGCCGGCCGTAGTGTGCGCGACACAAACACAATGCAGCAGCCCTATCGGGCCGGCCGTAGTGTGCGACACAAACACAATGCAGCAGCTCTATCGGGCCGGCCGTAGTGTGCGCGATGCAAACACAATGCAGCAGCTCTATCGGGCCGGCCGTAGTGTGCGCGACACAAACACAATGCAGCAGCTCTATCGGGCCGGCCGTAGTGTGCGACACAAACACAATGCAGCAGCTCTATCGGGCCGGCCGTAGTGTGCGCGACACAAACACAATGCAGCAGCTCTATCGGGCCGGCCGTAGTGTGCGACACAAACACAATGCAGCAGCTCTATCGGGCCGGCCGTAGTGTGCGACACAAACACAATGCAGCAGCTCTATCGGGCCGGCCGTAGTGCGCGATGCAAACACAATGCAGCAGCTCTATCGGGCCGGCCGTAGTGTGCGCGATACAAACACAATGCAGCAGCTCTATCGGGCCGGCCGTAGTGTGCGCGACACAAACACAATGCAGCAGCTCTATCGGGCCGGCCGTAGTGTGCCCGACACAAACACAATGCAGCAGCTCTATCGGGCCGGCCGTAGTGTGCGACACAAACACAATGCAGCAGCTCTATCGGGCCGGCCGTAGTGTGAGACACAAACACAATGCAGCAGCTCTATCGGGCCGGCCGTAGTGTGCGCGACACAAACACAATGCAGCAGCTCTATCGGGCCGGCCGTAGTGTGCGCGACACAAACACAATGCAGCAGCTCTATCGGGCCGGCCGTAGTGTGCGACACAAACACAATGCAGCAGCTCTATCGGGCCGGCCGTAGTGTGAGACACAAACACAATGCAGCAGCTCTATCGGGCCGGCCGTAGTGTGTGCGACACAAACACAATGCAGCAGCTCTATCGGGCCGGCCGTAGTGTGCGCGACACAAACACAATGCAGCAGCTCTATCGGGCCGGCCGTAGTGTGCGCGACACAAACACAATGCAGCAGCTCTATCGGGCCGGCCGTAGTGTGTGCGACACAAACACAATGCAGCAGCTCTATCGGGCCGGCCGTAGTGTGCGCGACGCAAACACAATGCAGCAGCTCTATCGGGCCGGCCGTAGTGTGCGCGACACAAACACAATGCAGCAGCGCTATCGGGCCGGCCGTAGTGTGCGACACAAACACAATGCAGCAGCTCTATCGGGCCGGCCGTAGTGTGCGACACAAACACAATGCAGCAGCTCTATCGGGCCGGCCGTAGTGTGCGCGACACAAACACAATGCAGCAGCTCTATCGGGCCGGCCGTAGTGTGCGCGACACAAACACAATGCAGCAGCTCTATCGGGCCGGCCGTAGTGTGCGCGACACAAACACAATGCAGCAGCTCTATCGGGCCGGCCGTAGTGTGTGCGACACAAACACAATGCAGCAGCTCTATCGGGCCGGCCGTAGTGTGCGCGACACAAACACAATGCAGCAGCGCTATCGGGCCGGCCGTAGTGTGTGCGACACAAACACAATGCAGCAGCTCTATCGGGCCGGCCGTAGTGTGCGACACAAACACAATGCAGCAGCGCTATCGGGCCGGCCGTAGTGCGCGCGACACAAACACAATGCAGCAGCTCTATCGGGCCGGCCGTAGTGTGCGCGACACAAACACAATGCAGCAGCTCTATCGGGCCGGCCGTAGTGTGCGCGACACAAACACAATGCAGCAGCTCTATCGGGCCGGCCGTAGTGTGTGCGACACAAACACAATGCAGCAGCGCTATCGGGCCGGCCGTAGTGTGTGCGACACAAACACAATGCAGCAGCTCTATCGGGCCGGCCGTAGTGTGCGCGACACAAACACAATGCAGTAGCTCTATCGGGCCGGCCGTAGTGTGCGCGACACAAACACAATGCAGCAGCTCTATCGGGCCGGCCGTAGTGTGCGACACAAACACAATGCAGCAGCTCTATCGGGCCGGCTGTAGTGCGCGCGACACAAACACAATGCAGCAGCTCTATCGGGCCGGCCGTAGTGTGCGACACAAACACAATGCAGCAGCTCTATCGGGCCGGCCGTAGTGTGCGACACAAACACAATGCAGCAGCTGTATCGGGCCGGCCGTAGTGTGCGCGACACAAACACAATGCAGCAGCTGTATCGGGCCGGCCGTAGTGTGCGCGACACAAACACAATGCAGCAGCTCTATCGGGCCGGCCGTAGTGTGCGACACAAACACAATGCAGCAGCTCTATCGGGCCGGCCGTAGTGTGCGCGACACAAACACAATGCAGCAGCGCTATCGGGCCGGCCGTAGTGTGTGAGACACAAACACAATGCAGCAGCTCTATCGGGCCGGCCGTAGTGTGTGCGACACAAACACAATGCAGCAGCTCTATCGGGCCGGCCGTAGTGTGCGCGACACAAACACAATGCAGCAGCTCTATCGGGCCGGCCGTAGTGTGCGCGACACAAACACAATGCAGCAGCTCTATCGGGCCGGCCGTAGTGTGCGCGACACAAACACAATGCAGCAGCTCTATCGGGCCGGCCGTAGTGTGCGCGACACAAACACAATGCAGCAGCTCTATCGGGCCGGCCGTAGTGTGCGCGACGCAAACACAATGCAGCAGCTCTATCGGGCCGGCCGTAGTGTGCGACACAAACACAATGCAGCAGCGCTATCGGGCCGGCCGTAGTGTGCGACACAAACACAATGCAGCAGCTCTATCGGGCCGGCCGTAGTGTGCGACACAAACACAATGCAGCAGCTCTATCGGGCCGGCCGTAGTGTGCGCGACACAAACACAATGCAGCAGCTCTATCGGGCCGGCCGTAGTGTGCGCGACACAAACACAATGCAGCAGCTCTATCGGGCCGGCCGTAGTGTGTGCGATGCAAACACAATGCAGCAGCTCTATCGGGCCGGCCGTAGTGTGCGACACAAACACAATGCAGCAGCGCTATCGGGCCGGCCGTAGTGTGCGCGACACAAACACAATGCAGCAGCGCTATCGGGCCGGCCGTAGTGTGTGCGACACAAACACAATGCAGCAGCTCTATCGGGCCGGCCGTAGTGCGCGCGACACAAACACAATGCAGCAGCTCTATCGGGCCGGCCGTAGTGTGTGCGACACAAACACAATGCAGCAGCTCTATCGGGCCGGCCGTAGTGTGCGACACAAACACAATGCAGCAGCTCTATCAGGCCGGCCGTAGTGTGCGACACAAACACAATGCAGCAGCTCTATCGGGCCGGCCGTAGTGTGTGCGACACAAACACAATGCAGCAGCGCTATCGGGCCGGCCGTAGTGCGCGCGACACAAACACAATGCAGCAGCTCTATCGGGCCGGCCGTAGTGTGAGACACAAACACAATGCAGCAGCTCTATCGGGCCGGCCGTAGTGTGCGCGACACAAACACAATGCAGCAGCTCTATCGGGCCGGCCGTAGTGTGAGACACAAACACAATGCAGCAGCTCTATCGGGCCGGCCGTAGTGTGTGAGACACAAACACAATGCAGCAGCTCTATCGGGCCGGCCGTAGTGCGCGCGACACAAACACAATGCAGCAGCTCTATCGGGCCGGCCGTAGTGTGCGACACAAACACAATGCAGCAGCTCTATCGGGCCGGCCGTAGTGTGTGCAACACAAACACAATGCAGCAGCTCTATCGGGCCGGCCGTAGTGTGCGACACAAACACAATGCAGCAGCTCTATCGGGCCGGCCGTAGTGTGCGCGATGCAAACACAATGCAGCAGCTCTATCGGGCCGGCCGTAGTGTGCGACACAAACACAATGCAGCAGCTCTATCGGGCCGGCCGTAGTGTGCGACACAAACACAATGCAGCAGCTCTATCGGGCCGGCCGTAGTGTGTGCGACACAAACACAATGCAGCAGCTCTATCGGGCCGGCCGTAGTGTGCGACACAAACACAATGCAGCAGCGCTATCGGGCCGGCCGTAGTGTGCGACACAAACACAATGCAGCAGCGCTATCGGGCCGGCCGTAGTGTGCGACACAAACACAATGCAGCAGCTCTATCGGGCCGGCCGTAGTGCGCGACACAAACACAATGCAGCAGCTCTATCGGGCCGGCCGTAGTGTGCGCGACGCAAACACAATGCAGCAGCTCTATCGGGCCGGCCGTAGTGTGCGCGACACAAACACAATGCAGCAGCTCTATCGGGCCGGCCGTAGTGTGCGACACACACACAATGCAGCAGCTCTATCGGGCCGGCCGTAGTGTGCGCGACACAAACACAATGCAGCAGCTCTATCGGGCCGGCCGTAGTGTGCGACACAAACACAATGCAGCAGCGCTATCGGGCCGGCCGTAGTGTGCGCGACGCAAACACAATGCAGCAGCTCTATCGGGCCGGCCGTAGTGTGCGCGACACAAACACAATGCAGCAGCTCTATCGGGCCGGCCGTAGTGTGCGACACAAACACAATGCAGCAGCTCTATCGGGCCGGCCGTAGTGTGCGCGACACAAACACAATGCAGCAGCTCTATCGGGCCGGCCGTAGTGTGTGCGACACAAACACAATGCAGCAGCGCTATCGGGCCGGCCGTAGTGTGCGCGACGCAAACACAATGCAGCAGCTCTATCGGGCCGGCCGTAGTGTGAGACACAAACACAATGCAGCAGCTCTATCGGGCCGGCCGTAGTGCGCGCGACACAAACACAATGCAGCAGCGCTATCGGGCCGGCCGTAGTGTGCGACACAAACACAATGCAGCAGCTCTATCGGGCCGGCCGTAGTGTGCGACACAAACACAATGCAGCAGCTCTATCGGGCCGGCCGTAGTGTGCGACACAAACACAATGCAGCAGCTCTATCGGGCCGGCCGTAGTGTGTGCGACACAAACACAATGCAGCAGCTCTATCGGGCCGGCCGTAGTGTGTGCGACACAAACACAATGCAGCAGCTCTATCGGGCCGGCCGTAGTGTGCGCGACGCAAACACAATGCAGCAGCTCTATCGGGCCGGCCGTAGTGTGCGACACAAACACAATGCAGCAGCTCTATCGGGCCGGCCGTAGTGTGCGCGACACAAACACAATGCAGCAGCTCTATCGGGCCGGCCGTAGTGTGCGCGACACAAACACAATGCAGCAGCTCTATCGGGCCGGCCGTAGTGTGCGCGACACAAACACAATGCAGCACCGCTATCGGGCCGGCCGTAGTGTGCGACACAAACACAATGCAGCAGCTCTATCGGGCCGGCCGTAGTGTGCGCGACACAAACACAATGCAGCAGCTCTATCGGGCCGGCCGTAGTGTGCGCGACACAAACACAATGCAGCAGCTCTATCGGGCCGGCCGTAGTGTGCGCGACACAAACACAATGCAGCAGCTCTATCGGGCCGGCCGTAGTGTGCGCGACACAAACACAATGCAGCAGCTCTATCGGGCCGGCCGTAGTGTGCGCGACACAAACACAATGCAGCAGCGCTATCGGGCCGGCCGTAGTGTGCGCGACACAAACACAATGCAGCAGCTCTATCGGGCCGGCCGTAGTGTGCGACACAAACACAATGCAGCAGCTCTATCGGGCCGGCCGTAGTGTGCGCGACGCAAACACAATGCAGCAGCTCTATCGGGCCGGCCGTAGTGTGCGCGACACAAACACAATGCAGCAGCTCTATCGGGCCGGCCGTAGTGTGCGCGACACAAACACAATGCAGCAGCTCTATCGGGCCGGCCGTAGTGTGCGCGACACAAACACAATGCAGCAGCGCTATCGGGCCGGCCGTAGTGTGCGACACAAACACAATGCAGCAGCTCTATCGGGCCGGCCGTAGTGCGCGCGACACAAACACAATGCAGCAGCTCTATCGGGCCGGCCGTAGTGCGCGCGACACAAACACAATGCAGCAGCTCTATCGGGCCGGCCGTAGTGTGCGCGACACAAACACAATGCAGCAGCTCTATCGGGCCGGCCGTAGTGTGCGCGATGCAAACACAATGCAGCAGCGCTATCGGGCCGGCCGTAGTGTGCGACACAAACACAATGCAGCAGCTCTATCGGGCCGGCCGTAGTGTGTGCGACACAAACACAATGCAGCAGCTCTATCGGGCCGGCCGTAGTGTGCGACACAAACACAATGCAGCAGCCCTATCGGGCCGGCCGTAGTGTGCGCGACACAAACACAATGCAGCAGCTCTATCGGGCCGGCCGTAGTGTGTGCGACACAAACACAATGCAGCAGCTCTATCGGGCCGGCCGTAGTGTGCGACGCAAACACAATGCAGCAGCGCTATCGGGCCGGCCGTAGTGTGCGCGACACAAACACAATGCAGCAGCGCTATCGGGCCGGCCGTAGTGTGCGCGACGCAAACACAATGCAGCAGCTCTATCGGGCCGGCCGTAGTGTGCGACACAAACACAATGCAGCAGCTCTATCGGGCCGGCCGTAGTGTGCGCGACACAAACACAATGCAGCAGCTCTATCGGGCCGGCCGTAGTGTGCGCGACACAAACACAATGCAGCAGCGCTATCGGGCCGGCCGTAGTGTGTGCGACACAAACACAATGCAGCAGCTCTATCGGGCCGGCCGTAGTGTGCGCGACACAAACACAATGCAGCAGCTCTATCGGGCCGGCCGTAGTGTGTGCGACACAAACACAATGCAGCAGCTCTATCGGGCCGGCCGTAGTGTGCGACACAAACACAATGCAGCAGCTCTATCGGGCCGGCCGTAGTGTGCGACACAAACACAATGCAGCAGCTCTATCGGGCCGGCCGTAGTGTGCGACACAAACACAATGCAGCAGCGCTATCGGGCCGGCCGTAGTGTGCGCGACACAAACACAATGCAGCAGCTCTATCGGGCCGGCCGTAGTGTGCGCGACACAAACACAATGCAGCAGCTCTATCGGGCCGGCCGTAGTGTGCGCGACACAAACACAATGCAGCAGCGCTATCGGGCCGGCCGTAGTGTGCGCGACACAAACACAATGCAGCAGCTCTATCGGGCCGGCCGTAGTGTGCGACACAAACACAATGCAGCAGCTCTATCGGGCCGGCCGTAGTGTGCGACACAAACACAATGCAGCAGCGCTATCGGGCCGGCCGTAGTGTGCGCGATGCAAACACAATGCAGCAGCTCTATCGGGCCGGCCGTAGTGCGCGCGACACAAACACAATGCAGCAGCTCTATCGGGCCGGCCGTAGTGTGCGACACAAACACAATGCAGCAGCTCTATCGGGCCGGCCGTAGTGTGCGACGCAAACACAATGCAGCAGCTCTATCGGGCCGGCCGTAGTGTGCGACACAAACACAATGCAGCAGCTCTATCGGGCCGGCCGTAGTGTGCGACGCAAACACAATGCAGCAGCTCTATCGGGCCGGCCGTAGTGTGCGACACAAACACAATGCAGCACCTCTATCGGGCCGGCCGTAGTGCGCGCGACACAAACACAATGCAGCAGCTCTATCGGGCCGGCCGTAGTGTGCGACACAAACACAATGCAGCATCTCTATCGGGCCGGCCGTAGTGTGCGCGACACAAACACAATGCAGCAGCGCTATCGGGCCGGCCGTAGTGTGCGACACAAACACAATGCAGCAGCTGTATCGGGCCGGCCGTAGTGTGCGCGACACAAACACAATGCAGCAGCTCTATCGGGCCGGCCGTAGTGTGCGCGACACAAACACAATGCAGCAGCGCTATCGGGCCGGCCGTAGTGTGCGACACAAACACAATGCAGCAGCTGTATCGGGCCGGCCGTAGTGTGCGCGACACAAACACAATGCAGCAGCGCTATCGGGCCGGCCGTAGTGTGCGCGACACAAACACAATGCAGCAGCTCTATCGGGCCGGCCGTAGTGTGCGACACAAACACAATGCAGCAGCTCTATCGGGCCGGCCGTAGTGTGCGACACAAACACAATGCAGCAGCTCTATCGGGCCGGCCGTAGTGTGCGCGACACAAACACAATGCAGCAGCGCTATCGGGCCGGCCGTAGTGTGCGCGACACAAACACAATGCAGCAGCGCTATCGGGCCGGCCGTAGTGTGCGCGACACAAACACAATGCAGCAGCGCTATCGGGCCGGCCGTAGTGTGCGACACAAACACAATGCAGCAGCTCTATCGGGCCGGCCGTAGTGTGCGACACAAACACAATGCAGCAGCTCTATCGGGCCGGCCGTAGTGTGCGACACAAACACAATGCAGCAGCTCTATCGGGCCGGCCGTAGTGTGCGACACAAACACAATGCAGCAGCGCTATCGGGCCGGCCGTAGTGTGCGACACAAACACAATGCAGCAGCTCTATCGGGCCGGCCGTAGTGTGCGACACAAACACAATGCAGCAGCTCTATCGGGCCGGCCGTAGTGTGCGACACAAACACAATGCAGCAGCTCTATCGGGCCGGCCGTAGTGTGCGACACACACACAATGCAGCAGCTCTATCGGGCCGGCCGTAGTGTGCGCGACACAAACACAATGCAGCAGCTCTATCGGGCCGGCCGTAGTGTGCGCGACACAAACACAATGCAGCAGCGCTATCGGGCCGGCCGTAGTGTGCGACACAAACACAATGCAGCAGCTCTATCGGGCCGGCCGTAGTGTGCGCGACACAAACACAATGCAGCAGCTCTATCGGGCCGGCCGTAGTGTGCGCGACACAAACACAATGCAGCAGCTCTATCGGGCCGGCCGTAGTGCGCGCGACACAAACACAATGCAGCAGCTCTATCGGGCCGGCCGTAGTGTGCGCGACACAAACACAATGCAGCAGCTCTATCGGGCCGGCCGTAGTGTGCGCGACACAAACACAATGCAGCAGCTCTATCGGGCCGGCCGTAGTGTGCGCGACACAAACACAATGCAGCAGCTCTATCGGGCCGGCCGTAGTGCGCGCGACACAAACACAATGCAGCAGCTCTATCGGGCCGGCCGTAGTGTGCGACACAAACACAATGCAGCAGCTCTATCGGGCCGGCCGTAGTGCGCGCGACACAAACACAATGCAGCAGCTCTATCGGGCCGGCCGTAGTGTGCGACACAAACACAATGCAGCAGCTCTATCGGGCCGGCCGTAGTGTGCGCGACACAAACACAATGCAGCAGCTCTATCGGGCCGGCCGTAGTGTGCGCGACACAAACACAATGCAGCAGCTCTATCGGGCCGGCCGTAGTGCGCGCGACACAAACACAATGCAGCAGCTCTATCGGGCCGGCCGTAGTGTGCGACACAAACACAATGCAGCAGCTCTATCGGGCCGGCCGTAGTGCGCGCGACACAAACACAATGCAGCAGCTCTATCGGGCCGGCCGTAGTGTGCGCGACGCAAACACAATGCAGCAGCTCTATCGGGCCGGCCGTAGTGTGCGCGACACAAACACAATGCAGCAGCGCTATCGGGCCGGCCGTAGTGTGCGCGACGCAAACACAATGCAGCAGCTCTATCGGGCCGGCCGTAGTGTGCGCGACACAAACACAATGCAGCAGCGCTATCGGGCCGGCCGTAGTGTGCGACACAAACACAATGCAGCAGCGCTATCGGGCCGGCCGTAGTGTGCGCGATGCAAACACAATGCAGCAGCTCTATCGGGCCGGCCGTAGTGTGCGCGACACAAACACAATGCAGCAGCTCTATCGGGCCGGCCGTAGTGTGCGCGACACAAACACAATGCAGCAGCTCTATCGGGCCGGCCGTAGTGCGCGCGACACAAACACAATGCAGCAGCTCTATCGGGCCGGCCGTAGTGTGCGCGACACAAACACAATGCAGCAGCTCTATCGGGCCGGCCGTAGTGTGCGACACAAACACAATGCAGCAGCTCTATCGGGCCGGCCGTAGTGTGCGCGACACAAACACAATGCAGCAGCTCTATCGGGCCGGCCGTAGTGTGCGACACAAACACAATGCAGCAGCTCTATCGGGCCGGCCGTAGTGTGCGACACAAACACAATGCAGCAGCGCTATCGGGCCGGCCGTAGTGTGCGCGACACAAACACAATGCAGCAGCTCTATCGGGCCGGCCGTAGTGTGAGACACAAACACAATGCAGCAGCTCTATCGGGCCGGCCGTAGTGTGCGCGACACAAACACAATGCAGCAGCTCTATCGGGCCGGCCGTAGTGTGCGACACAAACACAATGCAGCAGCTCTATCGGGCCGGCCGTAGTGTGCGACACAAACACAATGCAGCAGCTCTATCGGGCCGGCCGTAGTGGGCGCGACACAAACACAATGCAGCAGCTCTATCGGGCCGGCCGTAGTGCGCGCGACACAAACACAATGCAGCAGCTCTATCGGGCCGGCCGTAGTGCGCGCGACACAAACACAATGCAGCAGCTCTATCGGGCCGGCCGTAGTGTGCGACACAAACACAATGCAGCAGCTCTATCGGGCCGGCCGTAGTGCGCGCGACACAAACACAATGCAGCAGCTCTATCGGGCCGGCCGTAGTGTGTGCGACACAAACACAATGCAGCAGCTCTATCGGGCCGGCCGTAGTGTGCGCGACACAAACACAATGCAGCAGCTCTATCGGGCCGGCCGTAGTGTGTGCGACACAAACACAATGCAGCAGCTCTATCGGGCCGGCCGTAGTGTGCGACACAAACACAATGCAGCAGCTCTATCGGGCCGGCCGTAGTGTGCGACACAAACACAATGCAGCAGCTCTATCGGGCCGGCCGTAGTGTGCGACACAAACACAATGCAGCAGCTCTATCGGGCCGGCCGTAGTGCGCGCGACACAAACACAATGCAGCAGCTCTATCGGGCCGGCCGTAGTGTGTGCGACACAAACACAATGCAGCAGCTCTATCGGGCCGGCCGTAGTGCGCGCGACACAAACACAATGCAGCAGCTCTATCGGGCCGGCCGTAGTGTGCGCGACGCAAACACAATGCAGCAGCTCTATCGGGCCGGCCGTAGTGTGTGCGACACAAACACAATGCAGCAGCTCTATCGGGCCGGCCGTAGTGTGTGCGACACAAACACAATGCAGCAGCTCTATCGGGCCGGCCGTAGTGTGCGCGACACAAACACAATGCAGCAGCTCTATCGGGCCGGCCGTAGTGTGCACGACACAAACACAATGCAGCAGCTCTATCGGGCCGGCCGTAGTGTGCGCGACACAAACACAATGCAGCAGCTCTATCGGGCCGGCCGTAGTGTGCGACACAAACACAATGCAGCAGCTCTATCGGGCCGGCCGTAGTGCGCGCGACACAAACACAATGCAGCAGCTCTATCGGGCCGGCCGTAGTGTGCGACGCAAACACAATGCAGCAGCTCTATCGGGCCGGCCGTAGTGTGCGACACAAACACAATGCAGCAGCTCTATCGGGCCGGCCGTAGTGTGCGACACAAACACAATGCAGCAGCTCTATCGGGCCGGCCGTAGTGTGTGCGACACAAACACAATGCAGCAGCTCTATCGGGCCGGCCGTAGTGTGCGCGACACAAACACAATGCAGCAGCCCTATCGGGCCGGCCGTAGTGTGTGCGACACAAACACAATGCAGCAGCTCTATCGGGCCGGCCGTAGTGCGCGACACAAACACAATGCAGCAGCTCTATCGGGCCGGCCGTAGTGTGCGACACAAACACAATGCAGCAGCTCTATCGGGCCGGCCGTAGTGTGCGCGACACAAACACAATGCAGCAGCTCTATCGGGCCGGCCATAGTGTGCGACACAAACACAATGCAGCAGCTCTATCGGGCCGGCCATAGTGTGCGACACAAACACAATGCAGCAGCTCTATCGGGCCGGCCGTAGTGCGCGCGACACAAACACAATGCAGCAGCTCTATCGGGCCGGCCGTAGTGTGCGACACAAACACAATGCAGCAGCTCTATCGGGCCGGCCGTAGTGTGCGACACAAACACAATGCAGCAGCTCTATCGGGCCGGCCGTAGTGCGCGCGACACAAACACAATGCAGCAGCTCTATCGGGCCGGCCGTAGTGTGCGACACAAACACAATGCAGCAGCTCTATCGGGCCGGCCGTAGTGTGCGACACAAACACAATGCAGCAGCTCTATCGGGCCGGCCGTAGTGTGTGCGACACAAACACAATGCAGCAGCTCTATCGGGCCGGCCGTAGTGTGCGACACAAACACAATGCAGCAGCGCTATCGGGCCGGCCGTAGTGTGCGACACAAACACAATGCAGCAGCGCTATCGGGCCGGCCGTAGTGTGCGACACAAACACAATGCAGCAGCTCTATCGGGCCGGCCGTAGTGTACGACACAAACACAATGCAGCAGCTGTATCGGGCCGGCCGTAGTGTGAGACACAAACACAATGCAGCAGCGCTATCGGGCCGGCCGTAGTGTGCGCGACACAAACACAATGCAGCAGCTCTATCGGGCCGGCCGTAGTGTGCGCGACACAAACACAATGCAGCAGCTCTATCGGGCCGGCCGTAGTGTGCGCGACGCAAACACAATGCAGCAGCTCTATCGGGCCGCCCGTAGTGTGCGACACAAACACAATGCAGCAGCTCTATCGGGCCGGCCGTAGTGTGAGACACAAACACAATGCAGCAGCTCTATCGGGCCGGCCGTAGTGCGCGCGACACAAACACAATGCAGCAGCGCTATCGGGCCGGCCGTAGTGTGCGACACAAACACAATGCAGCAGCTCTATCGGGCCGGCCGTAGTGTGCGACACAAACACAATGCAGCAGCTCTATCGGGCCGGCCGTAGTGTGCGACACAAACACAATGCAGCAGCTCTATCGGGCCGGCCGTAGTGTGTGCGACACAAACACAATGCAGCAGCTCTATCGGGCCGGCCGTAGTGTGCGCGACACAAACACAATGCAGCAGCTCTATCGGGCCGGCCGTAGTGTGCGCGACACAAACACAATGCAGCAGCTCTATCGGGCCGGCCGTAGTGTGCGCGACACAAACACAATGCAGCAGCTCTATCGGGCCGGCCGTAGTGTGCGCGACACAAACACAATGCAGCAGCGCTATCGGGCCGGCCGTAGTGTGCGACACAAACACAATGCAGCAGCTCTATCGGGCCGGCCGTAGTGTGCGCGACACAAACACAATGCAGCAGCTCTATCGGGCCGGCCGTAGTGTGCGCGACACAAACACAATGCAGCAGCTCTATCGGGCCGGCCGTAGTGTGCGCGACACAAACACAATGCAGCAGCTCTATCGGGCCGGCCGTAGTGTGCGCGACACAAACACAATGCAGCAGCTCTATCGGGCCGGCCGTAGTGTGCGCGACACAAACACAATGCAGCAGCGCTATCGGGCCGGCCGTAGTGTGCGCGACGCAAACACAATGCAGCAGCTCTATCGGGCCGGCCGTAGTGTGCGCGACACAAACACAATGCAGCAGCTCTATCGGGCCGGCCGTAGTGTGCGCGACACAAACACAATGCAGCAGCTCTATCGGGCCGGCCGTAGTGTGCGCGACACAAACACAATGCAGCAGCTCTATCGGGCCGGCCGTAGTGTGCGCGACACAAACACAATGCAGCAGCGCTATCGGGCCGGCCGTAGTGTGCGCGACACAAACACAATGCAGCAGCTCTATCGGGCCGGCCGTAGTGTGCGCGACACAAACACAATGCAGCAGCTCTATCGGGCCGGCCGTAGTGTGCGCGACACAAACACAATGCAGCAGCTCTATCGGGCCGGCCGTAGTGTGCGCGATGCAAACACAATGCAGCAGCGCTATCGGGCCGGCCGTAGTGTGCGACACAAACACAATGCAGCAGCTCTATCGGGCCGGCCGTAGTGTGCGCGACACAAACACAATGCAGCAGCTCTATCGGGCCGGCCGTAGTGTGCGCGACACAAACACAATGCAGCAGCTCTATCGGGCCGGCCGTAGTGTGCGCGACACAAACACAATGCAGCAGCTCTATCAGGCCGGCCGTAGTGTGCGACACAAACACAATGCAGCAGCTCTATCGGGCCGGCCGTAGTGCGCGCGACACAAACACAATGCAGCAGCTCTATCGGGCCGGCCGTAGTGTGCGCGACACAAACACAATGCAGCAGCTCTATCGGGCCGGCCGTAGTGTGTGCGACACAAACACAATGCAGCAGCTCTATCGGGCCGGCCGTAGTGTGCGACACAAACACAATGCAGCAGCCCTATCGGGCCGGCCGTAGTGTGCGCGACACAAACACAATGCAGCAGCTCTATCGGGCCGGCCGTAGTGTGTGCGACACAAACACAATGCAGCAGCTCTATCGGGCCGGCCGTAGTGTGCGACGCAAACACAATGCAGCAGCTCTATCGGGCCGGCCGTAGTGTGCGCGACACAAACACAATGCAGCAGCGCTATCGGGCCGGCCGTAGTGTGCGACACAAACACAATGCAGCAGCTCTATCGGGCCGGCCGTAGTGCGCGCGACACAAACACAATGCAGCAGCGCTATCGGGCCGGCCGTAGTGTGCGCGACACAAACACAATGCAGCAGCTCTATCGGGCCGGCCGTAGTGTGCGCGACACAAACACAATGCAGCAGCTCTATCGGGCCGGCCGTAGTGTGCGCGACACAAACACAATGCAGCAGCTCTATCGGGCCGGCCGTAGTGTGCGCGACACAAACACAATGCAGCAGCTCTATCGGGCCGGCCGTAGTGTGCGACACAAACACAATGCAGCAGCCCTATCGGGCCGGCCGTAGTGTGCGACACAAACACAATGCAGCAGCTCTATCGGGCCGGCCGTAGTGTGCGCGACGCAAACACAATGCAGCAGCTCTATCGGGCCGGCCGTAGTGTGCGCGACACAAACACAATGCAGCAGCTCTATCGGGCCGGCCGTAGTGTGCGACACAAACACAATGCAGCAGCCCTATCGGGCCGGCCGTAGTGTGCGACACAAACACAATGCAGCAGCTCTATCGGGCCGGCCGTAGTGTGCGCGACGCAAACACAATGCAGCAGCTCTATCGGGCCGGCCGTAGTGTGCGACACAAACACAATGCAGCAGCGCTATCGGGCCGGCCGTAGTGTGTGCGACACAAACACAATGCAGCAGCTCTATCGGGCCGGCCGTAGTGTGCGCGACACAAACACAATGCAGCAGCTCTATCGGGCCGGCCGTAGTGTGCGCGACACAAACACAATGCAGCAGCTCTATCGGGCCGGCCGTAGTGCGCGCGACACAAACACAATGCAGCAGCTCTATCGGGCCGGCCGTAGTGTGCGCGACACAAACACAATGCAGCAGCGCTATCGGGCCGGCCGTAGTGTGCGCGACACAAACACAATGCAGCAGCTCTATCGGGCCGGCCGTAGTGCGCGCGACACAAACACAATGCAGCAGCTCTATCGGGCCGGCCGTAGTGTGCGACACAAACACAATGCAGCAGCTCTATCGGGCCGGCCGTAGTGTGCGACACAAACACAATGCAGCAGCTCTATTGGGCCGGCCGTAGTGTGTGCGACACAAACACAATGCAGCAGCTCTATCGGGCCGGCTGTAGTGTGCGCGACACAAACACAATGCAGCAGCTCTATCGGGCCGGCCGTAGTGTGCGCGACACAAACACAATGCAGCAGCTCTATCGGGCCGGCCGTAGTGTGCGCGACACAAACACAATGCAGCAGCTCTATCGGGCCGGCCGTAGTGTGCGCGACACAAACACAATGCAGCAGCTCTATCGGGCCGGCCGTAGTGTGCGCGACACAAACACAATGCAGCAGCTCTATCGGGCCGGCTGTAGTGTGTGCGACACAAACACAATGCAGCAGCTCTATCGGGCCGGCCGTAGTGTGCGCGACACAAACACAATGCAGCAGCACTATCGGGCCGGCCGTAGTGTGCGCGATGCAAACACAATGCAGCAGCTCTATCGGGCCGGCCGTAGTGTGTGCGACACAAACACAATGCAGCAGCTCTATCGGGCCGGCCGAAGTGTGCGACACAAACACAATGCAGCAGCTCTATCGGGCCGGCCGTAGTGTGCGACACAAACACAATGCAGCAGCTCTATCGGGCCGGCCGTAGTGTGCGACACAAACACAATGCAGCAGCTCTATCGGTCCGGCCGTAGTGTGTGCGACACAAACACAATGCAGCAGCTCTATCGGGCCGGCCGTAGTGTGCGCGACACAAACACAATGCAGCAGCTCTATCGGGCCGGCCGTAGTGTGCGCGACACAAACACAATGCAGCAGCTCTATCGGGCCGGCCGTAGTGTGCGCGACACAAACACAATGCAGCAGCTCTATCGGGCCGGCTGTAGTGTGTGCGACACAAACACAATGCAGCAGCTCTATCGGGCCGGCCGTAGTGTGCGCGACACAAACACAATGCAGCAGCTCTATCGGGCCGGCCGTAGTGTGCGCGACACAAACACAATGCAGCAGCTCTATCGGGCCGGCTGTAGTGTGTGCGACACAAACACAATGCAGCAGCTCTATCGGGCCGGCCGTAGTGTGCGACACAAACACAATGCAGCAGCTCTATCGGGCCGGCCGTAGTGCGCGCGACACAAACACAATGCAGCAGCGCTATCGGGCCGGCCGTAGTGTGCGCGACACAAACACAATGCAGCAGCTCTATCGGGCCGGCCGTAGTGTGCGCGACACAAACACAATGCAGCACCTCTATCGGGCCGGCCGTAGTGTGCGACACAAACACAATGCAGCAGCTCTATCGGGCCGGCCGTAGTGTGCGACACAAACACAATGCAGCAGCTCTATCGGGCCGGCCGTAGTGTGCGACGCAAACACAATGCAGCAGCTCTATCGGGCCGGCCGTAGTGTGCGACACAAACACAATGCAGCAGCTCTATCGGGCCGGCCGTAGTGTGCGCGACACAAACACAATGCAGCAGCTCTATCGGGCCGGCCGTAGTGTGCGACACAAACACAATGCAGCAGCTCTATCGGGCCGGCCGTAGTGCGCGCGATGCAAACACAATGCAGCAGCTCTATCGGGCCGGCCGTAGTGTGTGCGACACAAACACAATGCAGCAGCTCTATCGGGCCGGCCGTAGTGTGCGCGACACAAACACAATGCAGCAGCTCTATCGGGCCGGCCGTAGTGTGTGCGACACAAACACAATGCAGCAGCTCTATCGGGCCGGCCGTAGTGTGCGACACAAACACAATGCAGCAGCGCTATCGGGCCGGCCGTAGTGTGCGCGACACAAACACAATGCAGCAGCGCTATCGGGCCGGCCGTAGTGTGCGACACAAACACAATGCAGCAGCTCTATCGGGCCGGCCGTAGTGTGCGCGATGCAAACACAATGCAGCAGCTCTATCGGGCCGGCCGTAGTGTGCGCGACACAAACACAATGCAGCAGCTCTATCGGGCCGGCCGTAGTGTGCGACACAAACACAATGCAGCAGCGCTATCGGGCCGGCCGTAGTGTGCGCGACACAAACACAATGCAGCAGCTCTATCGGGCCGGCCGTAGTGTGCGCGATGCAAACACAATGCAGCAGCTCTATCGGGCCGGCCGTAGTGTGCGCGACACAAACACAATGCAGCAGCTCTATCGGGCCGGCCGTAGTGTGCGCGACACAAACACAATGCAGCAGCCCTATCGGGCCGGCCGTAGTGCGCGCGACACAAACACAATGCAGCAGCTCTATCGGGCCGGCCGTAGTGTGCGACACAAACACAATGCAGCAGCTCTATCGGGCCGGCCGTAGTGTGCGCGACACAAACACAATGCAGCAGCTCTATCGGGCCGGCCGTAGTGTGTGCGACACAAACACAATGCAGCAGCTCTATCGGGCCGGCCGTAGTGTGCGCGACACAAACACAATGCAGCAGCTCTATCGGGCCGGCCGTAGTGTGTGCGACACAAACACAATGCAGCAGCTCTATCGGGCCGGCCGTAGTGTGCGCGATGCAAACACAATGCAGCAGCTCTATCGGGCCGGCCGTAGTGTGCGACACAAACACAATGCAGCAGCTCTATCGGGCCGGCCGTAGTGTGCGCGACACAAACACAATGCAGCAGCTCTATCGGGCCGGCCGTAGTGTGCGACACAAACACAATGCAGCAGCTCTATCGGGCCGGCCGTAGTGTGCGCGACACAAACACAATGCAGCAGCTCTATCGGGCCGGCCGTAGTGTGCGCGACACAAACACAATGCAGCAGCTCTATCGGGCCGGCCGTAGTGCGCGACACAAACACAATGCAGCAGCTCTATCGGGCCGGCCGTAGTGTGCGCGACACAAACACAATGCAGCAGCGCTATCGGGCCGGCCGTAGTGTGCGCGCGACACAAACACAATGCAGCAGCTCTATCGGGCCGGCCGTAGTGTGCGACACAAACACAATGCAGCAGCTCTATCGGGCCGGCCGTAGTGCGCGACACAAACACAATGCAGCAGCTCTATCGGGCCGGCCGTAGTGTGCGCGACACACACACAATGCAGCAGCTCTATCGGGCCGGCCGTAGTGTGCGACACAAACACAATGCAGCAGCTCTATCGGGCCGGCCGTAGTGTGCGCGACACAAACACAATGCAGCAGCTCTATCGGGCCGGCCGTAGTGTGCGACACAAACACAATGCAGCAGCTCTATCGGGCCGGCCGTAGTGTGCGCGACACAAACACAATGCAGCAGCTCTATCGGGCCGGCCGTAGTGTGCGACACAAACACAATGCAGCAGCTCTATCGGGCCGGCCGTAGTGTGAGACACAAACACAATGCAGCAGCTCTATCGGGCCGGCCGTAGTGTGCGACACAAACACAATGCAGCAGCTCTATCGGGCCGGCCGTAGTGTGCGCGACACAAACACAATGCAGCAGCTCTATCGGGCCGGCCGTAGTGCGCGCGACACAAACACAATGCAGCAGCTCTATCGGGCCGGCCGTAGTGTGCGCGACACAAACACAATGCAGCAGCTCTATCGGGCCGGCCGTAGTGTGCGCGACACAAACACAATGCAGCAGCTCTATCGGGCCGGCCGTAGTGTGCGCGACACAAACACAATGCAGCAGCCCTATCGGGCCGGCCGTAGTGTGCGCGACACAAACACAATGCAGCAGCTCTATCGGGCCGGCCGTAGTGTGCGCGACACAAACACAATGCAGCAGCTCTATCGGGCCGGCCGTAGTGTGCGACACAAACACAATGCAGCAGCTCTATCGGGCCGGCCGTAGTGCGCGCGACACAAACACAATGCAGCAGCTCTATCGGGCCGGCCGTAGTGTGCGACACAAACACAATGCAGCAGCTCTATCGGGCCGGCCGTAGTGTGCGCGACACAAACACAATGCAGCAGCTCTATCGGGCCGGCCGTAGTGTGCGATGCAAACACAATGCAGCAGCTCTATCGGGCCGGCCGTAGTGTGCGCGACACAAACACAATGCAGCAGCTCTATCGGGCCGGCCGTAGTGTGCGCGACACAAACACAATGCAGCAGCTCTATCGGGCCGGCCGTAGTGTGCGCGACGCAAACACAATGCAGCAGCTCTATCGGGCCGGCCGTAGTGTGCGACACAAACACAATGCAGCAGCTCTATCGGGCCGGCCGTAGTGTGCGCGACACAAACACAATGCAGCAGCTCTATCGGGCCGGCCGTAGTGTGTGCGACACAAACACAATGCAGCAGCTCTATCGGGCCGGCCGTAGTGTGTGCGACACAAACACAATGCAGCAGCTCTATCGGGCCGGCCGTAGTGCGCGCGACGCAAACATAATGCAGCAGCTCTATCGGGCCGGCCGTAGTGTGCGACACAAACACAATGCAGCAGCTCTATCGGGCCGGCCGTAGTGTGCGCGACACAAACACAATGCAGCAGCTCTATCGGGCCGGCCGTAGTGTGTGCGACACAAACACAATGCAGCAGCGCTATCGGGCCGTAGTGTGCGCGACACAAACACAATGCAGCAGCCCTATCGGGCCGGCCGTAGTGTGCGCGACACAAACACAATGCAGCAGCTCTATCGGGCCGGCCGTAGTGTGCGCGACACAAACACAATGCAGCAGCTCTATCGGGCCGGCCGTAGTGTGCGCGACACAAACACAATGCAGCAGCTCTATCGGGCCGGCCGTAGTGTGCGCGACACAAACACAATGCAGCAGCTCTATCGGGCCGGCCGTAGTGTGCGACACAAACACAATGCAGCAGCTCTATCGGGCCGGCCGTAGTGTGCGACACAAACACAATGCAGCAGCTCTATCGGGCCGGCCGTAGTGTGCGACACAAACACAATGCAGCAGCTCTATCGGGCCGGCCGTAGTGTGCGCGACACAAACACAATGCAGCAGCTCTATCGGGCCGGCCGTAGTGTGCGACACAAACACAATGCAGCAGCTCTATCGGGCCGGCCGTAGTGTGCGCGACACAAACACAATGCAGCAGCTCTATCGGGCCGGCCGTAGTGTGCGCGACACAAACACAATGCAGCAGCTATATCGGGCCGGCCGTAGTGTGTGAGACACAAACACAATGCAGCAGCTCTATCGGGCCGGCCGTAGTGTGCGACACAAACACAATGCAGCAGCGCTATCGGGCCGGCCGTAGTGTGCGCGACACAAACACAATGCAGCAGCTCTATCGGGCCGGCCGTAGTGTGCGACACAAACACAATGCAGCAGCTCTATCGGGCCGGCCGTAGTGTGCGCGACACAAACACAATGCAGCAGCTCTATCGGGCCGGCCGTAGTGTGCGACACAAACACAATGCAGCAGCTCTATCGGGCCGGCCGTAGTGTGCGACACAAACACAATGCAGCAGCTCTATCGGGCCGGCCGTAGTGTGTGCGACACAAACACAATGCAGCAGCTCTATCGGGCCGGCCGTAGTGTGTGCGACACAAACACAATGCAGCAGCTCTATCGGGCCGGCCGTAGTGTGCGCGACACAAACACAATGCAGCAGCTCTATCGGGCCGGCCGTAGTGTGCGCGACACAAACACAATGCAGCAGCTCTATCGGGCCGGCCGTAGTGTGCGCGACACAAACACAATGCAGCAGCGCTATCGGGCCGGCCGTAGTGTGCGACACAAACACAATGCAGCAGCTCTATCGGGCCGGCCGTAGTGTGCGCGACACAAACACAATGCAGCAGCTCTATCGGGCCGGCCGTAGTGTGCGCGACACAAACACAATGCAGCAGCTCTATCGGGCCGGCCGTAGTGTGTGCGACACAAACACAATGCAGCAGCTCTATCGGGCCGGCCGTAGTGCGCGCGACACAAACACAATGCAGCAGCTCTATCGGGCCGGCCGTAGTGTGTGCGACACAAACACAATGCAGCAGCTCTATCGGGCCGGCCGTAGTGTGCGCGACACAAACACAATGCAGCAGCTCTATCGGGCCGGCCGTAGTGTGCGACACAAACACAATGCAGCAGCTCTATCGGGCCGGCCGTAGTGTGCGCGACACAAACACAATGCAGCAGCTCTATCGGGCCGGCCGTAGTGTGCGCGACACAAACACAATGCAGCAGCTCTATCGGGCCGGCCGTAGTGTGCGACACAAACACAATGCAGCAGCTCTATCGGGCCGGCCGTAGTGTGAGCGACACAAACACAATGCAGCAGCTCTATCGGGCCGGCCGTAGTGTGCGACACAAACACAATGCAGCAGCTCTATCGGGCCGGCCGTAGTGTGAGCGACACAAACACAATGCAGCAGCTCTATCGGGCCGGCCGTAGTGCGCGCGACACAAACACAATGCAGCAGCTCTATCGGGCCGGCCGTAGTGTGCGACACAAACACAATGCAGCAGCTCTATCGGGCCGGCCGTAGTGTGCGCGACACAAACACAATGCAGCAGCTCTATCGGGCCGGCCGTAGTGTGCGCGACACAAACACAATGCAGCAGCTCTATCGGGCCGGCCGTAGTGTGCGCGACACAAACACAATGCAGCAGCTCTATCGGGCCGGCCGTAGTGTGCGACACAAACACAATGCAGCAGCTCTATCGGGCCGGCCGTAGTGCGCGCGACACAAACACAATGCAGCAGCTCTATCGGGCCGGCCGTAGTGTGCGCGACACAAACACAATGCAGCAGCGCTATCGGGCCGGCCGTAGTGTGCGACACAAACACAATGCAGCAGCTCTATCGGGCCGGCCGTAGTGTGTGCGACACAAACACAATGCAGCAGCGCTATCGGGCCGGCCGTAGTGTGTGCGACACAAACACAATGCAGCAGCGCTATCGGGCCGGCCGTAGTGTGCGACACAAACACAATGCAGCAGCTCTATCGGGCCGGCCGTAGTGTGCGCGACACAAACACAATGCAGCAGCTCTATCGGGCCGGCCGTAGTGCGCGCGACACAAACACAATGCAGCAGCTCTATCGGGCCGGCCGTAGTGTGCGACACAAACACAATGCAGCAGCGCTATCGGGCCGGCCGTAGTGTGTGCGACACAAACACAATGCAGCAGCTCTATCGGGCCGGCCGTAGTGTGCGCGACGCAAACACAATGCAGCAGCTCTATCGGGCCGGCCGTAGTGTGCGACACAAACACAATGCAGCAGCTCTATCGGGCCGGCCGTAGTGTGCGACACAAACACAATGCAGCAGCTCTATCGGGCCGGCCGTAGTGTGCGACACAAACACAATGCAGCAGCGCTATCGGGCCGGCCGTAGTGTGCGACACAAACACAATGCAGCAGCTCTATCGGGCCGGCCGTAGTGTGCGACACAAACACAATGCAGCAGCTCTATCGGGCCGGCCGTAGTGTGCGCGACACAAACACAATGCAGCAGCTCTATCGGGCCGGCCGTAGTGTGCGACACAAACACAATGCAGCAGCTCTATCGGGCCGGCCGTAGTGTGCGACACAAACACAATGCAGCAGCTCTATCGGGCCGGCCGTAGTGTGCGCGACACAAACACAATGCAGCAGCTCTATCGGGCCGGCCGTAGTGTGCGCGACACAAACACAATGCAGCAGCTCTATCGGGCCGGCCGTAGTGTGCGACACAAACACAATGCAGCAGCTCTATCGGGCCGGCCGTAGTGTGCGCGATGCAAACACAATGCAGCAGCTCTATCGGGCCGGCCGTAGTGTGCGACACAAACACAATGCAGCAGCGCTATCGGGCCGGCCGTAGTGTGCGCGACACAAACACAATGCAGCAGCTCTATCGGGCCGGCCGTAGTGTGCGCGACACAAACACAATGCAGCAGCTCTATCGGGCCGGCCGTAGTGTGCGCGACACAAACACAATGCAGCAGCTCTATCGGGCCGGCCGTAGTGTGTGCGACACAAACACAATGCAGCAGCTCTATCGGGCCGGCCGTAGTGTGCGACACAAACACAATGCAGCAGCGCTATCGGGCCGGCCGTAGTGTGCGCGACACAAACACAATGCAGCAGCTCTATCGGGCCGGCCGTAGTGTGCGCGACACAAACACAATGCAGCAGCTCTATCGGGCCGGCCGTAGTGTGTGCGACACAAACACAATGCAGCAGCTCTATCGGGCCGGCCGTAGTGTGCGACACAAACACAATGCAGCAGCGCTATCGGGCCGGCCGTAGTGTGCGCGACACAAACACAATGCAGCAGCGCTATCGGGCCGGCCGTAGTGCGCGCGACACAAACACAATGCAGCAGCTCTATCGGGCCGGCCGTAGTGTGCGACACAAACACAATGCAGCAGCTCTATCGGGCCGGCCGTAGTGTGCGACACAAACACAATGCAGCAGCTCTATCGGGCCGGCCGTAGTGTGCGCGACACAAACACAATGCAGCAGCGCTATCGGGCCGGCCGTAGTGTGCGCGACACAAACACAATGCAGCAGCGCTATCGGGCCGGCCGTAGTGTGTGCGACACAAACACAATGCAGCAGCTCTATCGGGCCGGCCGTAGTGTGCGCGACACAAACACAATGCAGCAGCTCTATCGGGCCGGCCGTAGTGCGCGCGACACAAACACAATGCAGCAGCTCTATCGGGCCGGCCGTAGTGTGCGCGACACAAACACAATGCAGCAGCTCTATCGGGCCGGCCGTAGTGTGTGAGACACAAACACAATGCAGCATCTCTATCGGGCCGGCCGTAGTGTGCGACACAAACACAATGCAGCAGCTGTATCGGGCCGGCCGTAGTGTGCGCGACACACACACAATGCAGCAGCTCTATCGGGCCGGCCGTAGTGTGCGACACAAACACAATGCAGCAGCGCTATCGGGCCGGCCGTAGTGTGCGACACAAACACAATGCAGCAGCTCTATCGGGCCGGCCGTAGAGTGCGCGACACAAACACAATGCAGCAGCTCTATCGGGCCGGCCGTAGTGTGCGACACAAACACAATGCAGCAGCTCTATCGGGCCGGCCGTAGTGCGCGCGACACAAACACAATGCAGCAGCTCTATCGGGCCGGCCGTAGTGTGCGCGACACAAACACAATGCAGCAGCTCTATCGGGCCGGCCGTAGTGTGTGCGACACAAACACAATGCAGCAGCGCTATCGGGCCGGCCGTAGTGTGCGCGACACAAACACAATGCAGCAGCGCTATCGGGCCGGCCGTAGTGTGTGCGACACAAACACAATGCAGCAGCTCTATCGGGCCGGCCGTAGTGTGCGCGACACAAACACAATGCAGCAGCTCTATCGGGCCGGCCGTAGTGTGTGAGACACAAACACAATGCAGCATCTCTATCGGGCCGGCCGTAGTGTGCGACACAAACACAATGCAGCAGCTGTATCGGGCCGGCCGTAGTGTGCGCGACACACACACAATGCAGCAGCTCTATCGGGCCGGCCGTAGTGTGCGACACAAACACAATGCAGCAGCTCTATCGGGCCGGCCGTAGTGTGCGCGACACAAACACAATGCAGCAGCTCTATCGGGCCGGCCGTAGTGTGCGACACAAACACAATGCAGCAGCTCTATCGGGCCGGCCGTAGTGTGCGCGACACAAACACAATGCAGCAGCTCTATCGGGCCGGCCGTAGTGTGCGCGACACAAACACAATGCAGCAGCTCTATCGGGCCGGCCGTAGTGTGCGACACAAACACAATGCAGCAGCTCTATCGGGCCGGCCGTAGTGTGCGACACAAACACAATGCAGCAGCTCTATCGGGCCGGCCGTAGTGTGCGACACAAACACAATGCAGCAGCTCTATCGGGCCGGCCGTAGTGTGCGCGACACAAACACAATGCAGCAGCTCTATCGGGCCGGCCGTAGAGTGCGCGATGCAAACACAATGCAGCAGCTCTATCGGGCCGGCCGTAGTGTGCGACACAAACACAATGCAGCAGCGCTATCGGGCCGGCCGTAGTGCGCGCGACACAAACACAATGCAGCAGCTCTATCGGGCCGGCCGTAGTGTGCGCGACACAAACACAATGCAGCAGCTCTATCGGGCCGGCCGTAGTGTGCGACACAAACACAATGCAGCAGCTCTATCGGGCCGGCCGTAGTGTGCGCGACACAAACACAATGCAGCAGCTCTATCGGGCCGGCCGTAGTGTGTGCGACACAAACACAATGCAGCAGCTCTATCGGGCCGGCCGTAGTGTGCGCGATGCAAACACAATGCAGCAGCTCTATCGGGCCGGCCATAGTGTGTGCGACACAAACACAATGCAGCAGCGCTATCAGGCCGGCCGTAGTGTGCGCGACACAAACACAATGCAGCAGCTCTATCGGGCCGGCCGTAGTGTGCGCGACACAAACACAATGCAGCAGCTCTATCGGGCCGGCCGTAGTGTGCGCGACACAAACACAATGCAGCAGCTCTATCGGGCCGGCCGTAGTGTGCGACGCAAACACAATGCAGCAGCTCTATCGGGCCGGCCGTAGTGTGCGACACAAACACAATGCAGCAGCTCTATCGGGCCGGCCGTAGTGTGCGCGACACAAACACAATGCAGCAGCTCTATCGGGCCGGCCGTAGTGTGCGCGACACAAACACAATGCAGCAGCTCTATCGGGCCGGCCGTAGTGTGCGACACAAACACAATGCAGCAGCGCTATCGGGCCGGCCGTAGTGTGCGACACAAACACAATGCAGCAGCTCTATCGGGCCGGCCGTAGTGTGCGCGACACAAACACAATGCAGCAGCTCTATCGGGCCGGCCGTAGTGTGCGACACAAACACAATGCAGCAGCTCTATCGGGCCGGCCGTAGTGTGCGCGACACAAACACAATGCAGCAGCCCTATCGGGCCGGCCGTAGTGTGCGACACAAACACAATGCAGCAGCTCTATCGGGCCGGCCGTAGTGTGCGCGACACAAACACAATGCAGCAGCTCTATCGGGCCGGCCGTAGTGTGCGCGACACAAACACAATGCAGCAGCCCTATCGGGCCGGCCGTAGTGTGCGACACAAACACAATGCAGCAGCTCTATCGGGCCGGCCGTAGTGTGCGCGACACAAACACAATGCAGCAGCTCTATCGGGCCGGCCGTAGTGTGCGCGATGCAAACACAATGCAGCAGCTCTATCGGGCCGGCCGTAGTGTGTGCGACACAAACACAATGCAGCAGCTCTATCGGGCCGGCCGTAGTGTGCGACACAAACACAATGCAGCAGCTCTATCGGGCCGGCCGTAGTGTGCGCGACACAAACACAATGCAGCAGCTCTATCGGGCCGGCCGTAGTGTGCGCGACACAAACACAATGCAGCAGCGCTATCGGGCCGGCCGTAGTGCGTGCGACACAAACACAATGCAGCAGCTCTATCGGGCCGGCCGTAGTGCGCGCGACACAAACACAATGCAGCAGCTCTATCGGGCCGGCCGTAGTGTGCGACACAAACACAATGCAGCAGCGCTATCGGGCCGGCCGTAGTGTGCGCGACACAAACACAATGCAGCAGCTCTATCGGGCCGGCCGTAGTGTGCGACACAAACACAATGCAGCAGCGCTATCGGGCCGGCCGTAGTGTGCGCGACACAAACACAATGCAGCAGCTCTATCGGGCCGGCCGTAGTGTGTGCGACACAAACACAATGCAGCAGCTCTATCGGGCCGGCCGTAGTGTGCGCGATGCAAACACAATGCAGCAGCTCTATCGGGCCGGCCGTAGTGTGCGCGACACAAACACAATGCAGCAGCTCTATCGGGCCGGCTGTAGTGTGCGACACAAACACAATGCAGCAGCTCTATCGGGCCGGCCGTAGTGTGCGACACAAACACAATGCAGCAGCGCTATCGGGCCGGCCGTAGTGTGTGCGACACAAACACAATGCAGCAGCTCTATCGGGCCGGCCGTAGTGTGCGCGACACAAACACAATGCAGCAGCTCTATCGGGCCGGCCGTAGTGTGTGCGACACAAACACAATGCAGCAGCTCTATCGGGCCGGCCGTAGTGTGCGCGACACAAACACAATGCAGCAGCTCTATCGGGCCGGCCGTAGTGTGCGCGACACAAACACAATGCAGCAGCTCTATCGGGCCGGCTGTAGTGTGCGCGACACAAACACAATGCAGCAGCTCTATCGGGCCGGCCGTAGTGCGCGCGACACAAACACAATGCAGCAGCTCTATCGGGCCGGCCGTAGTGTGCGCAACACAAACACAATGCAGCAGCTCTATCGGGCCGGCCGTAGTGTGCGCGACACAAACACAATGCAGCAGCGCTATCGGGCCGGCCGTAGTGTGCGCGATGCAAACACAATGCAGCAGCTCTATCGGGCCGGCCGTAGTGTGCGACACAAACACAATGCAGCAGCGCTATCGGGCCGGCCGTAGTGTGCGACACAAACACAATGCAGCAGCTCTATCGGGCCGGCCGTAGTGTGCGACACAAACACAATGCAGCAGCTCTATCGGGCCGGCCGTAGTGTGCGACACAAACACAATGCAGCAGCTCTATCGGGCCGGCCGTAGTGTGCGCGACACAAACACAATGCAGCAGCTCTATCGGGCCGGCCGTAGTGTGCGACACAAACACAATGCAGCAGCTCTATCGGGCCGGCCGTAGTGTGTGCGACACAAACACAATGCAGCAGCTCTATCGGGCCGGCCGTAGTGTGCGACAAAAACACAATGCAGCAGCTCTATCGGGCCGGCCTTAGTGTGCGCGACACAAACACAATGCAGCAGCTCTATCGGGCCGGCCGTAGTGCGCGCGACGCAAACACAATGCAGCAGCTCTATCGGGCCGGCCGTAGTGTGCGACACAAACACAATGCAGCAGCTCTATCGGGCCGGCCGTAGTGTGCGACGCAAACACAATGCAGCAGCTCTATCGGGCCGGCCGTAGTGTGCGCGACGCAAACACAATGCAGCAGCTCTATCGGGCCGGCCGTAGTGTGCGACACAAACACAATGCAGCAGCTCTATCGGGCCGGCCGTAGTGTGCGACACAAACACAATGCAGCAGCTCTATCGGGCCGGCCGTAGTGTGCGACACAAACACAATGCAGCAGCTCTATCGGGCCGGCCGTAGTGTGCGCGACACAAACACAATGCAGCAGCTCTATCGGGCCGGCCGTAGTGTGCGACACAAACACAATGCAGCAGCTCTATCGGGCCGGCCGTAGTGTGCGCGACACACACACAATGCAGCAGCTCTATCGGGCCGGCCGTAGTGTGCGCGACACAAACACAATGCAGCAGCTCTATCGGGCCGGCCGTAGTGTGCGCGATGCAAACACAATGCAGCAGCTCTATCGGGCCGGCCGTAGTGTGCGCGACACAAACACAATGCAGCAGCTCTATCGGGCCGGCCGTAGTGTGCGACACAAACACAATGCAGCAGCTCTATCGGGCCGGCCGTAGTGTGCGACGCAAACACAATGCAGCAGCTCTATCGGGCCGGCCGTAGTGTGCGCGACGCAAACACAATGCAGCAGCGCTATCGGGCCGGCCGTAGTGTGCGCGATGCAAACACAATGCAGCAGCTCTATCGGGCCGGCCGTAGTGTGCGACACAAACACAATGCAGCAGCTCTATCGGGCCGGCCGTAGTGTGCGCGACACAAACACAATGCAGCAGCTCTATCGGGCCGGCCGTAGTGTGCGACGCAAACACAATGCAGCAGCTCTATCGGGCCGGCCGTAGTGTGCGACACAAACACAATGCAGCAGCTCTATCGGGCCGGCCGTAGTGTGCGCGACACAAACACAATGCAGCAGCTCTATCGGGCCGGCCGTAGTGTGCGCGACACAAACACAATGCAGCAGCTCTATCGGGCCGGCCGTAGTGTGCGCGACACAAACACAATGCAGCAGCTCTATCGGGCCGGCCGTAGTGTGCGCGACACAAACACAATGCAGCAGCTCTATCGGGCCGGCCGTAGTGCGCGCGATGCAAACACAATGCAGCAGCTCTATCGGGCCGGCCGTAGTGTGCGCGACACAAACACAATGCAGCAGCGCTATCGGGCCGGCCGTAGTGTGCGCGACACAAACACAATGCAGCAGCTCTATCGGGCCGGCCGTAGTGTGCGACACAAACACAATGCAGCAGCTCTATCGGGCCGGCCGTAGTGTGCGCGATACAAACACAATGCAGCAGCTCTATCGGGCCGGCCGTAGTGTGTGACACAAACACAATGCAGCAGCTCTATCGGGCCGGCCGTAGTGTGCGACACAAACACAATGCAGCAGCTCTATCGGGCCGGCCGTAGTGTGCGCGACACAAACACAATGCAGCAGCTCTATCGGGCCGGCCGTAGTGTGCGACACAAACACAATGCAGCAGCTCTATCGGGCCGGCCGTAGTGTGCGCGACACAAACACAATGCAGCAGCTCTATCGGGCCGGCCGTAGTGTGCGACACAAACACAATGCAGCAGCCCTATCGGGCCGGCCGTAGTGTGCGCGACGCACACACAATGCAGCAGCTCTATCGGGCCGGCCGTAGTGTGCGACACAAACACAATGCAGCAGCTCTATCGGGCCGGCCGTAGTGCGCGCGACGCAAACACAATGCAGCAGCGCTATCGGGCCGGCCGTAGTGTGTGCGACACAAACACAATGCAGCAGCTCTATCGGGCCGGCCGTAGTGCGCGCGACGCAAACACAATGCAGCAGCGCTATCGGGCCGGCCGTAGTGTGCGACACACACACAATGCAGCAGCTCTATCGGGCCGGCCGTAGTGTGCGACACAAACACAATGCAGCAGCTCTATCGGGCCGGCCGTAGTGTGCGCGATGCAAACACAATGCAGCAGCTCTATCGGGCCGGCCGTAGTGTGCGACACAAACACAATGCAGCAGCTCTATCGGGCCGGCCGTAGTGTGCGCGATGCAAACACAATGCAGCAGCTCTATCGGGCCGGCCGTAGTGTGCGACACAAACACAATGCAGCAGCTCTATCGGGCCGGCCGTAGTGTGTGCGACACAAACACAATGCAGCAGCTCTATCGGGCCGGCCGTAGTGTGCGCGATGCAAACACAATGCAGCAGCTCTATCGGGCCGGCCGTAGTGTGAGACACAAACACAATGCAGCAGCTCTATCGGGCCGGCCGTAGTGTGCGACACAAACACAATGCAGCAGCTCTATCGGGCCGGCCGTAGTGTGTGCGACACAAACACAATGCAGCAGCTCTATCGGGCCGGCCGTAGTGTGCGACACAAACACAATGCAGCAGCTCTATCGGGCCGGCCGTAGTGTGTGCGACACAAACACAATGCAGCAGCTCTATCGGGCCGGCCGTAGTGTGCGACACAAACACAATGCAGCAGCTCTATCGGGCCGGCCGTAGTGTGCGCGATGCAAACACAATGCAGCAGCTCTATCGGGCCGGCCGTAGTGTGCGACACAAACACAATGCAGCAGCTCTATCGGGCCGGCCGTAGTGTGTGCGACACAAACACAATGCAGCAGCTCTATCGGGCCGGCTGTAGTGTGCGCGACACAAACACAATGCAGCAGCTCTATCGGGCCGGCCGTAGTGCGCGCGACACAAACACAATGCAGCAGCTCTATCGGGCCGGCCGTAGTGTGCGACACAAACACAATGCAGCAGCTCTATCGGGCCGGCCGTAGTGTGCGCGACACAAACACAATGCAGCAGCTCTATCGGGCCGGCCGTAGTGTGCGCGACACAAACACAATGCAGCAGCTCTATCGGGCCGGCCGTAGTGCGCGCGACACAAACACAATGCAGCAGCTATATCGGGCCGGCCGTAGTGTGCGACACAAACACAATGCAGCAGCTCTATCGGGCCGGCCGTAGTGTGCGCGACACAAACACAATGCAGCAGCTCTATCGGGCCGGCCGTAGTGTGCGCGACACAAACACAATGCAGCAGCTCTATCGGGCCGGCCGTAGTGTGCGACACAAACACAATGCAGCAGCTCTATCGGGCCGGCCGTAGTGCGCGCGACACAAACACAATGCAGCAGCGCTATCGGGCCGGCCGTAGTGTGCGCGACACAAACACAATGCAGCAGCTCTATCGGGCCGGCCGTAGTGTGCGACACAAACACAATGCAGCAGCTCTATCGGGCCGGCCGTAGTGTGCGCGACACAAACACAATGCAGCAGCTCTATCGGGCCGGCCGTAGTGTGCGCGACACAAACACAATGCAGCAGCTCTATCGGGCCGGCCGTAGTGTGCGACACAAACACAATGCAGCAGCTCTATCGGGCCGGCCGTAGTGTGTGCGACACAAACACAATGCAGCAGCTCTATCGGGCCGGCCGTAGTGTGTGCGACACAAACACAATGCAGCAGCTCTATCGGGCCGGCCGTAGTGTGTGACACAAACACAATGCAGCAGCTCTATCGGGCCGGCCGTAGTGTGTGCGACACAAACACAATGCAGCAGCTCTATCGGGCCGGCCGTAGTGTGCGACACAAACACAATGAAGCAGCTCTATCGGGCCGGCCGTAGTGTGCGCGACACAAACACAATGCAGCAGCTCTATCGGGCCGGCCGTAGTGTGCGCGATGCAAACACAATGCAGCAGCGCTATCGGGCCGGCCGTAGTGTGCGACACAAACACAATGCAGCAGCTCTATCGGGCCGGCCGTAGTGTGCGACACAAACACAATGCAGCAGCTCTATCGGGCCGGCCGTAGTGTGCGCGACACAAACACAATGCAGCAGCTCTATCGGGCCGGCCGTAGTGTGCGCGACACAAACACAATGAAGCAGCTCTATCGGGCCGGCCGTAGTGTGAGACACAAACACAATGCAGCAGCGCTATCGGGCCGGCCGTAGTGTGCGCGATGCAAACACAATGCAGCAGCGCTATCGGGCCGGCCGTAGTGTGCGCGATGCAAACACAATGCAGCAGCTCTATCGGGCCGGCCGTAGTGTGCGCGACACAAACACAATGCAGCAGCTCTATCGGGCCGGCCGTAGTGTGCGACACAAACACAATGCAGCAGCTCTATCGGGCCGGCCGTAGTGTGCGACACAAACACAATGCAGCAGCTCTATCGGGCCGGCCGTAGTGTGCGACACAAACACAATGCAGCAGCTCTATCGGGCCGGCCGTAGTGTGCGCGACACAAACACAATGCAGCAGCTCTATCGGGCCGGCCGTAGTGTGCGACACAAACACAATGGAGCAGCTCTATCGGGCCGGCCGTAGTGTGCGACACAAACACAATGCAGCAGCTCTATCGGGCCGGCCGTAGTGTGCGACACAAACACAATGCAGCAGCTCTATCGGGCCGGCCGTAGTGTGCGCGATGCAAACACAATGCAGCAGCTCTATCGGGCCGGCCGTAGTGTGCGCGACACAAACACAATGCAGCAGCTCTATCGGGCCGGCCGTAGTGTGCGCGATGCAAACACAATGCAGCAGCTCTATCGGGCCGGCCGTAGTGTGAGACACAAACACAATGCAGCAGCTCTACCGGGCCGGCCGTAGTGTGCGACACAAACACAATGCAGCAGCTCTATCGGGCCGGCCGTAGTGTGCGCGACACAAACACAATGCAGCAGCTCTATCGGGCCGGCCGTAGTGTGCGCGACACAAACACAATGCAGCAGCTCTATCGGGCCGGCCGTAGTGTGCGCGATGCAAACACAATGCAGCAGCTCTATCGGGCCGGCCGTAGTGTGCGACACAAACACAATGCAGCAGCGCTATCGGGCCGGCCGTAGTGTGCGACACAAACACAATGCAGCAGCTCTATCGGGCCGGCCGTAGTGTGCGCGACACAAACACAATGCAGCAGCTCTATCGGGCCGGCCGTAGTGTGAGACACAAACACAATGCAGCAGCGCTATCGGGCCGGCCGTAGTGTGCGACACAAACACAATGCAGCAGCGCTATCGGGCCGGCCGTAGTGTGAGACACAAACACAATGCAGCAGCTCTATCGGGCCGGCCGTAGTGTGAGACACAAACACAATGCAGCAGCTCTATCGGGCCGGCCGTAGTGTGAGACACAAACACAATGCAGCAGCGCTATCGGGCCGGCCGTAGTGTGCGACACAAACACAATGCAGCAGCGCTATCGGGCCGGCCGTAGTGTGCGCGATGCAAACACAATGCAGCAGCTCTATCGGGCCGGCCGTAGTGTGCGACACAAACACAATGCAGCAGCGCTATCGGGCCGGCCGTAGTGTGCGACACAAACACAATGCAGCAGCTCTATCGGGCCGGCCGTAGTGCGCGATGCAAACACAATGCAGCAGCGCTATCGGGCCGGCCGTAGTGTGCGCGACACAAACACAATGCAGCAGCCCTATCGGGCCGGCCGTAGTGTGTGCGACACAAACACAATGCAGCAGCTCTATCGGGCCGGCCGTAGTGCGCGCGACACAAACACAATGCAGCAGCGCTATCGGGCCGGCCGTAGTGTGCGACACAAACACAATGCAGCAGCTCTATCGGGCCGGCCGTAGTGTGCGCGACGCAAACACAATGCAGCAGCTCTATCGGGCCGGCCGTAGTGTGCGACACAAACACAATGCAGCAGCTCTATCGGGCCGGCCGTAGTGTGCGACACAAACACAATGCAGCAGCTCTATCGGGCCGGCCGTAGTGTGCGACACAAACACAATGCAGCAGCTCTATCGGGCCGGCCGTAGTGCGCGATGCACACACAATGCAGCAGCTCTATCGGGCCGGCCGTAGTGTGCGACACAAACACAATGCAGCAGCTCTATCGGGCCGGCCGTAGTGTGCGACACAAACACAATGCAGCAGCTCTATCGGGCCGGCCGTAGTGTGCGACACAAACACAATGCAGCAGCTCTATCGGGCCGGCCGTAGTGTGCGACACAAACACAATGCAGCAGCTCTATCGGGCCGGCCGTAGTGTGTGCGACACAAACACAATGCAGCAGCTCTATCGGGCCGGCCGTAGTGTGCGACACAAACACAATGCAGCAGCGCTATCGGGCCGGCCGTAGTGTGCGACACAAACACAATGCAGCAGCTCTATCGGGCCGGCCGTAGTGTGCGCGACACAAACACAATGCAGCAGCTCTATCGGGCCGGCCGTAGTGTGCGCGACACAAACACAATGCAGCAGCTCTATCGGGCCGGCCGTAGTGTGCGACACAAACACAATGCAGCAGCTCTATCGGGCCGGCCGTAGTGCGCGCGACACAAACACAATGCAGCAGCTCTATCGGGCCGGCCGTAGTGTGCGCGACACAAACACAATGCAGCAGCTCTATCGGGCCGGCCGTAGTGTGCGACACAAACACAATGCAGCAGCTCTATCGGGCCGGCCGTAGTGTGTGCGACACAAACACAATGCAGCAGCTCTATCGGGCCGGCCGTAGTGCGCGCGACACAAACACAATGCAGCAGCTCTATCGGGCCGGCCGTAGTGTGCGCGACACAAACACAATGCAGCAGCTCTATCGGGCCGGCCGTAGTGTGCGACACAAACACAATGCAGCAGCTCTATCGGGCCGGCCGTAGTGTGCGACACAAACACAATGCAGCAGCTCTATCGGGCCGGCCGTAGTGTGCGCAACACAAACACAATGCAGCAGCTCTATCGGGCCGGCCGTAGTGTGCGCGACACAAACACAATGCAGCAGCTCTATCGGGCCGGCCGTAGTGTGCGCGACACAAACACAATGCAGCAGCTCTATCGGGCCGGCCGTAGTGTGCGACACAAACACAATGCAGCAGCGCTATCGGGCCGGCCGTAGTGTGCGCGACACAAACACAATGCAGCAGCTCTATCGGGCCGGCCGTAGTGTGCGCGACACAAACACAATGCAGCAGCTCTATCGGGCCGGCCGTAGTGTGCGACACAAACACAATGCAGCAGCTCTATCGGGCCGGCCGTAGTGTGCGCAACACAAACACAATGCAGCAGCTCTATCGGGCCGGCCGTAGTGTGCGCGACACAAACACAATGCAGCAGCTCTATCGGGCCGGCCGTAGTGTGCGCGACACAAACACAATGCAGCAGCTCTATCGGGCCGGCCGTAGTGTGTGCGACACAAACACAATGCAGCAGCTCTATCGGGCCGGCCGTAGTGTGCGCGACACAAACACAATGCAGCAGCTCTATCGGGCCGGCCGTAGTGTGCGACACAAACACAATGCAGCAGCTCTATCGGGCCGGCCGTAGTGTGCGCGACACAAACACAATGCAGCAGCTCTATCGGGCCGGCCGTAGTGTGCGACACAAACACAATGCAGCAGCTCTATCGGGCCGGCCGTAGTGTGCGCGACACAAACACAATGCAGCAGCTCTATCGGGCCGGCCGTAGTGTGCGACACAAACACAATGCAGCAGCTCTATCGGGCCGGCCGTAGTGTGCGCGACACAAACACAATGCAGCAGCTCTATCGGGCCGGCCGTAGTGTGCGCGACACAAACACAATGCAGCAGCTCTATCGGGCCGGCCGTAGTGTGCGACACAAACACAATGCAGCAGCTCTATCGGGCCGGCCGTAGTGTGCGCGACACAAACACAATGCAGCAGCTCTATCGGGCCGGCCGTAGTGTGCGACACAAACACAATGCAGCAGCTCTATCGGGCCGGCCGTAGTGTGCGACACAAACACAATGCAGCAGCTCTATCGGGCCGGCCGTAGTGTGCGCGATGCAAACACAATGCAGCAGCTCTATCGGGCCGGCCGTAGTGTGCGACACAAACACAATGCAGCAGCTCTATCGGGCCGGCCGTAGTGTGCGCGACACAAACACAATGCAGCAGCTCTATCGGGCCGGCCGTAGTGTGCGACACAAACACAATGCAGCAGCTCTATCGGGCCGGCCGTAGTGCGCGACACAAACACAATGCAGCAGCTCTATCGGGCCGGCCGTAGTGTGCGACACAAACACAATGCAGCAGCTCTATCGGGCCGGCCGTAGTGTGAGACACAAACACAATGCAGCAGCTCTATCGGGCCGGCCGTAGTGTGCGCGACACAAACACAATGCAGCAGCTCTATCGGGCCGGCCGTAGTGTGCGACACAAACACAATGCAGCAGCTCTATCGGGCCGGCCGTAGTGTGCGCAACACAAACACAATGCAGCAGCTCTATCGGGCCGGCCGTAGTGTGCGCGACACAAACACAATGCAGCAGCTCTATCGGGCCGGCCGTAGTGTGCGACACAAACACAATGCAGCAGCTCTATCGGGCCGGCCGTAGTGTGCGCGACACAAACACAATGCAGCAGCTCTATCGGGCCGGCCGTAGTGTGCGCGACGCAAACACAATGCAGCAGCGCTATCGGGCCGGCCGTAGTGTGCGACACAAACACAATGCAGCAGCGCTATCGGGCCGGCCGTAGTGTGCGCGATGCAAACACAATGCAGCAGCTCTATCGGGCCGGCCGTAGTGTGCGACACAAACACAATGCAGCAGCTCTATCGGGCCGGCCGTAGTGTGCGCGACACAAACACAATGCAGCAGCTCTATCGGGCCGGCCGTAGTGTGCGCGACGCAAACACAATGCAGCAGCGCTATCGGGCCGGCCGTAGTGTGCGACACAAACACAATGCAGCAGCGCTATCGGGCCGGCCGTAGTGTGCGCGACACAAACACAATGCAGCAGCTCTATCGGGCCGGCCGTAGTGTGTGCGACACAAACACAATGCAGCAGCTCTATCGGGCCAGCCGTAGTGTGTGACACAAACACAATGCAGCAGCTCTATCGGGCCGGCCGTAGTGTGCGCGACACAAACACAATGCAGCAGCTCTATCGGGCCGGCCGTAGTGTGCGACACAAACACAATGCAGCAGCTCTATCGGGCCGGCCGTAGTGTGCGCGACACAAACACAATGCAGCAGCTCTATCGGGCCGGCCGTAGTGTGCGCGACACAAACACAATGCAGCAGCTCTATCGGGCCGGCCGTAGTGTGCGCGACACAAACACAATGCAGCAGCTCTATCGGGCCGGCCGTAGTGTGCGCGACGCAAACACAATGCAGCAGCGCTATCGGGCCGGCCGTAGTGTGCGACACAAACACAATGCAGCAGCGCTATCGGGCCGGCCGTAGTGTGCGCGACACAAACACAATGCAGCAGCTCTATCGGGCCGGCCGTAGTGTGCGCGACACAAACACAATGCAGCAGCTCTATCGGGCCGGCCGTAGTGTGCGCGACGCAAACACAATGCAGCAGCTCTATCGGGCCGGCCGTAGTGTGCGCGACACAAACACAATGCAGCAGCTCTATCGGGCCGGCCGTAGTGTGCGACACAAACACAATGCAGCAGCTCTATCGGGCCGGCCGTAGTGTGCGACACAAACACAATGCAGCAGCTCTATCGGGCCGGCCGTAGTGTGCGCGACACAAACACAATGCAGCAGCTCTATCGGGCCGGCCGTAGTGTGCGACACAAACACAATGCAGCAGCTCTATCGGGCCGGCCGTAGTGTGCGCGACACAAACACAATGCAGCAGCTCTATCGGGCCGGCCGTAGTGTGCGACACAAACACAATGCAGCAGCGCTAAAGGGCCGGCCGTAGTGTGCGCGATGCAAACACAATGCAGCAGCGCTATCGGGCCGGCCGTAGTGTGCGCGACACAAACACAATGCAGCAGCTCTATCGGGCCGGCCGTAGTGTGTGCGACACAAACACAATGCAGCAGCTCTATCGGGCCGGCCGTAGTGTGCGCGACACAAACACAATGCAGCAGCTCTATCGGGCCGGCCGTAGTGTGCGACACAAACACAATGCAGCAGCTCTATCGGGCCGGCCGTAGTGTGCGACACAAACACAATGCAGCAGCTCTATCGGGCCGGCCGTAGTGTGCGCGACACAAACACAATGCAGGAGCTCTATCGGGCCGGCCGTAGTGTGCGACACAAACACAATGCAGCAGCTCTATCGGGCCGGCCGTAGTGTGCGACACAAACACAATGCAGCAGCTCTATCGGGCCGGCCGTAGTGTGCGCGACACAAACACAATGCAGCAGCTCTATCGGGCCGGCCGTAGTGCGCGCGACACAAACACAATGCAGCAGCTCTATCGGGCCGGCCGTAGTGTGCGCGACACAAACACAATGCAGCAGCTCTATCGGGCCGGCCGTAGTGTGCGCGACACAAACACAATGCAGCAGCGCTATCGGGCCGGCCGTAGTGTGCGACACAAACACAATGCAGCAGCTCTATCGGGCCGGCCGTAGTGTGCGCGACGCAAACACAATGCAGCATCTCTATCAGGCCGGCCGTAGTGTGTGCGACACAAACACAATGCAGCAGCTCTATCGGGCCGGCCGTAGTGTGCGACACAAACACAATGCAGCAGCTCTATCGGGCCGGCCGTAGTGTGTGCGACACAAACACAATGCAGCAGCTCTATCGGGCCGGCCGTAGTGTGCGCGACACAAACACAATGCAGCAGCTCTATCGGGCCGGCCGTAGTGTGCGCGACACAAACACAATGCAGCAGCTCTATCGGGCCGGCCGTAGTGTGTGCGACACAAACACAATGCAGCAGCTCTATCGGGCCGGCCGTAGTGTGTGCGACACAAACACAATGCAGCAGCTCTATCGGGCCGGCCGTAGTGTGCGCGACACAAACACAATGCAGCAGCTCTATCGGGCCGGCCGTAGTGTGTGCGACACAAACACAATGCAGCAGCTCTATCGGGCCGGCCGTAGTGTGCGACACAAACACAATGCAGCAGCTCTATCGGGCCGGCCGTAGTGTGCGACACAAACACAATGCAGCAGCGCTATCGGGCCGGCCGTAGTGTGCGCGACACAAACACAATGCAGCAGCTCTATCGGGCCGGCCGTAGTGTGTGCGACGCAAACACAATGCAGCAGCTGTATCGGGCCGGCCGTAGTGTGCGACGCAAACACAATGCAGCAGCTCTATCGGGCCGGCCGTAGTGCGCGCGATGCAAACACAATGCAGCAGCTCTATCGGGCCGGCCGTAGTGTGCGACGCAAACACAATGCAGCAGCTCTATCGGGCCGGCCGTAGTGTGCGCGACGCAAACACAATGCAGCATCTCTATCGGGCCGGCCGTAGTGTGCGCGACACAAACACAATGCAGCAGCTCTATCGGGCCGGCCGTAGTGTGCGACACAAACACAATGCAGCAGCTCTATCGGGCCGGCCGTAGTGTGCGCGATGCAAACACAATGCAGCAGCTCTATCGGGCCGGCCGTAGTGTGCGACACAAACACAATGCAGCAGCTCTATCGGGCCGGCCGTAGTGTGCGACACAAACACAATGCAGCAGCTCTATCGGGCCGGCCGTAGTGTGTGCGACACAAACACAATGCAGCAGCTCTATCGGGCCGGCCGTAGTGTGCGCGACACAAACACAATGCAGCAGCGCTATCGGGCCGGCCGTAGTGCGCGACACAAACACAATGCAGCAGCTCTATCGGGCCGGCCGTAGTGTGCGCGACACAAACACAATGCAGCAGCTCTATCGGGCCGGCCGTAGTGTGCGCGATGCAAACACAATGCAGCAGCTCTATCGGGCCGGCCGTAGTGTGCGCGACACAAACACAATGCAGCAGCGCTATCGGGCCGGCCATAGTGTGCGCGACACAAACACAATGCAGGAGCTCTATCGGGCCGGCCGTAGTGTGCGACACAAACACAATGCAGCAGCTCTATCGGGCCGGCCGTAGTGTGCGACACAAACACAATGCAGCAGCTCTATCGGGCCGGCCGTAGTGTGCGACACAAACACAATGCAGCAGCGCTATCGGGCCGGCCGTAGTGTGCGCGACACAAACACAATGCAGCAGCTCTATCGGGCCGGCCGTAGTGTGCGACACAAACACAATGCAGCAGCTCTATCGGGCCGGCCGTAGTGTGCGCGATGCAAACACAATGCAGCAGCTCTATCGGGCCGGCCGTAGTGTGCGACACAAACACAATGCAGCAGCTCTATCGGGCCGGCCGTAGTGTGAGACACAAACACAATGCAGCAGCTCTATCGGGCTGGCCGTAGTGTGCGACACAAACACAATGCAGCAGCTCTATCGGGCCGGCCGTAGTGTGCGACACAAACACAATGCAGCAGCGCTATCGGGCCGGCCGTAGTGTGCGCGACACAAACACAATGCAGCAGCTCTATCGGGCCGGCCGTAGTGTGCGCGACACAAACACAATGCAGCAGCTCTATCGGGCCGGCCGTAGTGTGCGACACAAACACAATGCAGCAGCTCTATAGGGCCGGCCGTAGTGTGCGACACAAACACAATGCAGCAGCTCTATCGGGCCGGCCGTAGTGTGCGCGACACAAACACAATGCAGCAGCTCTATCGGGCCGGCCGTAGTGTGCGCGACACAAACACAATGCAGCAGCTCTATCGGGCCGGCCGTAGTGCGCGCGACACAAACACAATGCAGCAGCTCTATCGGGCCGGCCGTAGTGTGCGACACAAACACAATGCAGCAGCTCTATCGGGCCGGCCGTAGTGCGCGCGACACAAACACAATGCAGCAGCGCTATCGGGCCGGCCGTAGTGTGTGCGACACAAACACAATGCAGCAGCTCTATCGGGCCGGCCGTAGTGTGCGACACAAACACAATGCAGCAGCTCTATCGGGCCGGCCGTAGTGTGCGCGATGCAAACACAATGCAGCAGCTCTATCGGGCCGGCCGTAGTGTGCGCGACACAAACACAATGCAGCAGCTCTATCGGGCCGGCCGTAGTGCGCGATGCAAACACAATGCAGCAGCCCTATCGGGCCGGCCGTAGTGTGCGACACAAACACAATGCAGCAGCTCTATCGGGCCGGCCGTAGTGTGCGCGATGCAAACACAATGCAGCAGCTCTATCGGGCCGGCCGTAGTGTGTGCGACACAAACACAATGCAGCAGCTCTATCGGGCCGGCCGTAGTGTGCGACACAAACACAATGCAGCAGCTCTATCGGGCCGGCCGTAGTGTGCGCGACACAAACACAATGCAGCAGCTCTATCGGGCCGGCCGTAGTGCGCGCGACACAAACACAATGCAGCAGCTCTATCGGGCCGGCCGTAGTGTGCGACACAAACACAATGCAGCAGCGCTATCGGGCCGGCCGTAGTGCGCGCGACACACACACAATGCAGCAGCTCTATCGGGCCGGCCGTAGTGTGAGACACAAACACAATGCAGCAACTCTATCGGGCCGGCCGTAGTGTGCGCGACACAAACACAATGCAGCAGCTCTATCGGGCCGGCCGTAGTGTGCGCGACACAAACACAATGCAGCAGCTCTATCGGGCCGGCCGTAGTGCGCGCGACACAAACACAATGCAGCAGCTCTATCGGGCCGGCCGTAGTGTGCGACACAAACACAATGCAGCAGCTCTATCGGGCCGGCCGTAGTGTGTGACACAAACACGATGCAGCAGCTCTATCGGGCCGGCCGTAGTGTGCGCGACGCAAACACAATGCAGCAGCTCTATCGGGCCGGCCGTAGTGTGCGACACAAACACAATGCAGCAGCTCTATCGGGCCGGCCGTAGTGTGCGCGATGCAAACACAATGCAGCAGCTCTATCGGGCCGGCCGTAGTGTGCGACACAAACACAATGCAGAAGCTCTATCGGGCCGGCCGTAGTGTGCGCGACACAAACACAATGCAGCAGCTCTATCGGGCCGGCCGTAGTGTGCGACACAAACACAATGCAGCAGCTCTATCGGGCCGGCCGTAGTGTGCGCGATGCAAACACAATGCAGCAGCTCTATCAGGCCGGCCGTAGTGTGCGACACAAACACAATGCAGCAGCTCTATCGGGCCGGCCGTAGTGTGCGCGACACAAACACAATGCAGCAGCTCTATCGGGCCGGCCGTAGTGTGCGCGACACAAACACAATGCAGCAGCTCTATCGGGCCGGCCGTAGTGTGCGCGACACAAACACAATGCAGCAGCTCTATCGGGCCGGCCGTAGTGTGCGCGACACAAACACAATGCAGCAGCTCTATCGGGCCGGCCGTAGTGTGCGCGACACAAACACAATGCAGCAGCCCTATCGGGCCGGCCGTAGTGTGCGCGATGCAAACACAATGCAGCAGCTCTATCGGGCCGGCCGTAGTGTGCGCGACACAAACACAATGCAGCAGCTCTATCGGGCCGGCCGTAGTGTGTGACACAAACACAATGCAGCAGCGCTATCGGGCCGGCCGTAGTGTGCGACACAAACACAATGCAGCAGCTCTATCGGGCCGGCCGTAGTGTGCACGACACAAACACAATGCAGCAGCTCTATCGGGCCGGCCGTAGTGTGCGCGACGCAAACACAATGCAGCAGCTCTATCGGGCCGGCCGTAGTGTGCGACACAAACACAATGCAGCAGCTCTATCGGGCCGGCCGTAGTGTGCGCGACACAAACACAATGCAGCAGCTCTATCGGGCCGGCCGTAGTGTGTGACACAAACACGATGCAGCAGCTCTATCGGGCCGGCCGTAGTGTGCGCGACACAAACACAATGCAGCAGCTCTATCGGGCCGGCCGTAGTGTGCGCGACGCAAACACAATGCAGCAGCTCTATCGGGCCGGCCGTAGTGTGCGCGATGCAAACACAATGCAGCAGCTCTATCGGGCCGGCCGTAGTGTGCGCGACACAAACACAATGCAGCAGCTCTATCGGGCCGGCCGTAGTGTGCGCGACGCAAACACAATGCAGCAGCTCTATCGGGCCGGCCGTAGTGTGCGACACAAACACAATGCAGCAGCTCTATCGGGCCGGCCGTAGTGTGCGCGATGCAAACACAATGCAGCAGCTCTATCGGGCCGGCCGTAGTGTGCGACACAAACACAATGCAGCAGCTCTATCGGGCCGGCCGTAGTGCGCGCGACACAAACACAATGCAGCAGCTCTATCGGGCCGGCCGTAGTGTGCGACACAAACACAATGCAGCAGCTCTATCGGGCCGGCCGTAGTGTGTGCGACACAAACACAATGCAGCAGCTCTATCGGGCCGGCCGTAGTGTGCGCGACACAAACACAATGCAGCAGCTCTATCGGGCCGGCCGTAGTGCGCGCGACACAAACACAATGCAGCAGCTCTATCGGGCCGGCCGTAGTGTGCGCGACACAAACACAATGCAGCAGCTCTATCGGGCCGGCCATAGTGTGGGCGACACAAACACAATGCAGCAGCTCTATCAGGCCGGCCGTAGTGTGCGACACAAACACAATGCAGCAGCTCTATCGGGCCGGCCGTAGTGTGCGCGACACAAACACAATGCAGCAGCTCTATCGGGCCGGCCGTAGTGTGCGCGACACAAACACAATGCAGCAGCTCTATCGGGCCGGCCGCAGTTTGCGCGACGCACACACAATGCAGCAGCTCTATCGGGCCGGCCGTAGTGTGCGCGACACAAACACAATGCAGCAGCTCTATCGGGCCGGCCGTAGTGTGCGCGACACAAACACAATGCAGCAGCTCTATCGGGCCGGCCGTAGTGTGCGCGACACAAACACAATGCAGCAGCTCTATCGGGCCGGCCGTAGTGTGCGCGACACAAACACAATGCAGCAGCTCTATCGGGCCGGCCGTAGTGTGCGCGACACAAACACAATGCAGCAGCTCTATCGTGCCGGCCGTAGTGTGAGACACAAACACAATGCAGCAGCTCTATCGGGCCGGCCGTAGTGTGAGACACAAACACAATGCAGCAGCTCTATCGGGCCGGCCGTAGTGTGCGACACAAACACAATGCAGCAGCTATATCGGGCCGGCCGTAGTGTGTGCGACACAAACACAATGCAGCAGCTCTATCGGGCCGGCCGTAGTGTGCGACACAAACACAATGCAGCAGCTCTATCGGGCCGGCCGTAGTGTGCGCGACACAAACACAATGCAGCAGCGCTATCGGGCCGGCCGTAGTGTGCGCGACACAAACACAATGCAGCAGCGCTATCGGGCCGGCCGTAGTGTGCGACACAAACACAATGCAGCAGCTCTATCGGGCCGGCCGTAGTGCGCGCGACACAAACACAATGCAGCAGCTCTATCGGGCCGGCCGTAGTGTGCGCGACGCACACACAATGCAGCAGCTCTATCGGGCCGGCCGTAGTGTGCGCGACGCACACACAATGCAGCAGCTCTATCGGGCCGGCCGTAGTGTGCGCGATGCAAACACAATGCAGCAGCTCTATCAGGCCGGCCGTAGTGTGCGCGACACAAACACAATGCAGCAGCTCTATCGGGCCGGCCGTAGTGTGCGCGACACAAACACAATGCAGCAGCTCTATCGGGCCGGCCGTAGTGGGCGCAACGCAAACACAATGCAGCAGCTCTATCGGGCCGGCCGTAGTGTGCGCGACACAAACACAATGCAGCAGCTCTATCGGGCCGGCCGTAGTGCGCGCGACACAAACACAATGCAGCAGCTCTATCGGGCCGGCCGTAGTGTGCGACACAAACACAATGCAGCAGCTCTATCGGGCCGGCCGTAGTGCGCGCGACACAAACACAATGCAGCAGCTCTATAGGGCCGGCGGTAGCGCGCGACGCAAACTAAATGCAGCAGCTCTATCGGGCCGGCCGTAGTGTGCGCGACACAAACACAATGCAGCAGCTCTATCGGGCCGGCCGTAGTGTGCGCGACACAAACACAATGCAGCAGCTCTATCGGGCCGGCCGTAGTGTGCGACACAAACACAATGCAGCAGCTCTATCGGGCCGGCCGTAGTGCGCGCGACGCAAACACAATGCAGCAGCTCTATCGGGCCGGCCGTAGTGTGCGCGACACAAACACAATGCAGCAGCTCTATCGGGCCGGCCGTAGTGTGCGACACAAACACAATGCAGCAGCTCTATCGGGCCGGCCGTAGTGTGCGCGACACAAACACAATGCAGCAGCGCTATCGGGCCGGCCGTAGTGTGCGACACAAACACAATGCAGCAGCTCTATCGGGCCGGCCGTAGTGCGCGCGACACAAACACAATGCAGCAGCTCTATCGGGCCGGCCGTAGTGTGCGCGACACAAACACAATGCAGCAGCTCTATCGGGCCGGCCGTAGTGTGAGACACAAACACAATGCAGCAGCTCTATCGGGCCGGCCGTAGTGTGCGACACAAACACAATGCAGCAGCTCTATCGGGCCGGCCGTAGTGTGCGCGACACAAACACAATGCAGCAGCTCTATCGGGCCGGCCGTAGTGCGCGCGACACAAACACAATGCAGCAGCTCTATCGTGCCAGCCGTAGTGTGCGCGACACAAACACAATGCAGCAGCTCTATCGGGCCGGCCGTAGTGTGCGCGACACAAACACAATGCAGCAGCTCTATCGGGCCAGCTGTAGTGTGCGCGACACAAACACAATGCAGCAGCTCTATCGGGCCGGCCGTAGTGTGCGCGACACAAACACAATGCAGCAGCTCTATCGGGCCAGCTGTAGTGTGCGCGACACAAACACAATGCAGCAGCTCTATCGGGCCGGCCGTAGTGTGAGACACAAACACAATGCAGCAGCTCTATCGGGCCGGCCGTAGTGTGCGCGACACAAACACAATGCAGCAGCTCTATCGGGCCGGCCGTAGTGTGCGACACAAACACAATGCAGCAGCTCTATCGGGCCGGCCGTAGTGTGTGCGACACAAACACAATGCAGCAGCTCTATCGGGCCGGCCGTAGTGTGCGCGACACAAACACAATGCAGCAGCTCTATCGGGCCGGCTGTAGTGTGCGACACAAACACAATGCAGCAGCTGTATCGGGCCGGCCGTAGTGTGCGACACAAACACAATGCAGCAGCTCTATCGGGCCGGCCGTAGTGTGCGACACAAACACAATGCAGCAGCTCTATCGGGCCGGCCGTAGTGTGCGCGACACAAACACAATGCAGCAGCTCTATCGGGCCGGCCGTAGTGTGCGCGACACAAACACAATGCAGCAGCTCTATCGGGCCGGCTGTAGTGTGCGACACAAACACAATGCAGCAGCTGTATCGGGCCGGCCGTAGTGTGCGACACAAACACAATGCAGCAGCTCTATCGGGCCGGCTGTAGTGTGCGACACAAACACAATGCAGCAGCTGTATCGGGCCGGCCGTAGTGTGCGACACAAACACAATGCAGCAGCTCTATCGGGCCGGCCGTAGTGTGCGACACAAACACAATGCAGCAGCTCTATCGGGCCGGCCGTAGTGTGCGCGACACAAACACAATGCAGCAGCTCTATCGGGCCGGCCGTAGTGCGCGCGACACAAACACAATGCAGCAGCTCTATCGGGCCGGCCGTAGTGTGCGCGACACAAACACAATGCAGCAGCTCTATCGGGCCGGCCGTAGTGCGCGCGACGCAAACACAATGCAGCAGCTCTATCGGGCCGGCCGTAGTGCGTGCGACACAAACACAATGCAGCAGCGCTATCGGGCCGGCCGTAGTGTGCGACACAAACACAATGCAGCAGCTCTATCGGGCCGGCCTTAGTGTGCGCGACGCAAACACAATGCAGCAGCTCTATCGGGCCGGCCGTAGTGTGCGCGATGCAAACACAATGCAGCAGCTCTATCGGGCCGGCCGTAGTGTGCGACACAAACACAATGCAGCAGCTCTATCGGGCCGGCCGTAGTGTGCGACACAAACACAATGCAACAGCTCTATCGGGCCGGCCGTAGTGTGCGCGACGCAAACACAATGCAGCAGCTCTATCAGGCCGGCCGTAGTGTGCGACACAAACACAATGCAGCAGCTCTATCGGGCCGGCCGTAGTGTGCGACACAAACACAATGCAGCAGCTCTATCGGGCCGGCCGTAGTGTGCGCGACACAAACACAATGCAGCAGCGCTATCGGGCCGGCCGTAGTGTGCGCGACGCAAACACAATGCAGCAGCTCTATCGGGCCGGCCGTAGTGTGCGACACAAACACAATGCAACAGCTCTATCAGCCCGGCGGTAGTGTGAGACACAAACACAATGCAGCAGCTCTATCGGGCCGGCCGTAGTGCGCGCGACACAAACACAATGCAGCAGCTCTATCGGGCCGGCCGTAGTGTGCGACACAAACACAATGCAGCAGCTCTATCGGGCCGGCCGTAGTGTGCGACACAAACACAATGCAGCAGCTCTATCGGGCCGGCCGTAGTGTGCGACACAAACACAATGCAGCAGCTCTATCGGGCCGGCCGTAGTGTGCGACACAAACACAATGCAGCAGCTCTATCGGGCCGGCCGTAGTGTGCGACACAAACACAATGCAGCAGCTCTATCGGGCCGGCCGTAGTGTGCGACACAAACACAATGCAGCAGCTCTATCGGGCCGGCCGTAGTGTGCGCGACGCAAACACAATGCAGCAGCTCTATCGGGCCGGCCGTAGTGTGCGACACAAACACAATGCAGCAGCTCTATCGGGCCGGCCGTAGTGTGCGACACAAACACAATGCAGCAGCTCTATCGGGCCGGCCGTAGTGTGCGCGACGCAAACACAATGCAGCAGCTCTATCGGGCCGGCCGTAGTGTGCGCGACGCACACACAATGCAGCAGCTCTATCGGGCCGGCCGTAGTGTGCGACACAAACACAATGCAGCAGCGCTATCGGGCCGGCCGTAGTGCGCGCGACACAAACACAATGCAGCAGCTCTATCGGGCCGGCCGTAGTGTGCGACACAAACACAATGCAGCAGCTCTATCGGGCCGGCCGTAGTGTGCGCGACACAAACACAATGCAGCAGCGCTATCGGGCCGGCCGTAGTGTGCGACACAAACACAATGCAGCAGCTCTATCGGGCCGGCCGTAGTGTGCGCGACACAAACACAATGCAGCAGCTCTATCGGGCCGGCCGTAGTGTGTGCGACACAAACACAATGCAGCAGCTCTATCGGGCCGGCCGTAGTGTGCGCGACACAAACACAATGCAGCAGCTCTATCGGGCCGGCCATAGTGTGCGCGACACAAACACAATGCAGCAGCTCTATCGGGCCGGCCGTAGTGTGCGACACAAACACAATGCAGCAGCTCTATCGGGCCGGCCGTAGTGTGCGCGACACAAACACAATGCAGCAGCTCTATCGGGCCGGCCGTAGTGTGTGCGACACAAACACAATGCAGCAGCTCTATCGGGCCGGCCGTAGTGTGCGCGACACAAACACAATGCAGCAGCTCTATCGGGCCGGCCGTAGTGTGCGCGACACAAACACAATGCAGCAGCTCTATCGGGCCGGCCGTAGTGTGCGCGACACAAACACAATGCAGCAGCTCTATCGGGCCGGCCGTAGTGTGCGCGACACAAACACAATGCAGCAGCTCTATCGGGCCGGCCGTAGTGTGCGACACAAACACAATGCAGCAGCGCTATCGGGCCGCCCGTAGTGTGCGACACAAACACAATGCAGCAGCTCTATCGGGCCGGCCGTAGTGCGCGCGACACAAACACAATGCAGCAGCTCTATCGGGCCGGCCGTAGTGTGTGCGACACAAACACAATGCAGCAGCTCTATCGGGCCGGCCGTAGTGCGCGCGACGCAAACACAATGCAGCAGCTCTATCGGGCCGGCCGTAGTGCGCGCGACACAAACACAATGCAGCAGCTCTATCGGGCCGGCCGTAGTGTGCGACACAAACACAATGCAGCAGCGCTATCGGGCCGGCCGTAGTGTGCGCGATACAAACACAATGCAGCAGCGCTATCGGGCCGGCCGTAGTGTGCGACACAAACACAATGCAGCAGCTCTATCGGGCCGGCCGTAGTGTGCGACACAAACACAATGCAGCAGCTCTATCGGGCCGGCCGTAGTGTGCGCGACACAAACACAATGCAGCAGCTCTATCGGGCCGGCCGTAGTGTGCGCGACACAAACACAATGCAGCAGCTCTATCGGGCCGGCCGTAGTGTGCGACACAAACACAATGCAGCAGCTCTATCGGGCCGGCCGTAGTGTGCGCGATGCAAACACAATGCAGCAGCTCTATCGGGCCGGCCGTAGTGTGAGACACAAACACAATGCAGCAGCTCTATCGGGCCGGCCGTAGTGTGCGACACAAACACAATGCAGCAGCTCTATCGGGCCGGCCGTAGTGTGCGACACAAACACAATGCAGCAGCGCTATCGGGCCGGCCGTAGTGTGCGCGATGCAAACACAATGCAGCAGCTCTATCGGGCCGGCCGTAGTGTGTGCGACACAAACACAATGCAGCAGCTCTATCGGGCCGGCCGTAGTGTGCGCGACGCAAACACAATGCAGCAGCTCTATCGGGCCGGCCGTAGTGTGCGCGACACAAACACAATGCAGCAGCGCTATCGGGCCGGCCGTAGTGTGCGACACAAACACAATGCAGCAGCGCTATCGGGCCGGCCGTAGTGCGCGCGACACAAACACAATGCAGCAGCTCTATCGGGCCGGCCGTAGTGTGCGCGACACAAACACAATGCAGCAGCTCTATCGGGCCGGCCGTAGTGTGCGACACAAACACAATGCAGCAGCTCTATCGGGCCGGCCGTAGTGCGCGCGACACAAACACAATGCAGCAGCTCTATCGGGCCGGCCGTAGTGTGCGACACAAACACAATGCAGCAGCTCTATCGGGCCGGCCGTAGTGTGCGACACAAACACAATGCAGCAGCTCTATCGGGCCGGCCGTAGTGTGCGACACAAACACAATGCAGCAGCTCTATCGGGCCGGCCGTAGTGTGCGCGACACAAACACAATGCAGCAGCTCTATCGGGCCGGCCGTAGTGCGCGCGACACAAACACAATGCAGCAGCTCTATCGGGCCGGCCGTAGTGTGCGACACAAACACAATGCAGCAGCTCTATCGGGCCGGCCGTAGTGTGCGACACAAACACAATGCAGCAGCTCTATCGGGCCGGCCGTAGTGTGCGCGACGCAAACACAATGCAGCAGCTCTATCGGGCCGGCCGTAGTGTGCGACACAAACACAATGCAGCAGCTCTATCGGGCCGGCCGTAGTGTGCGACACAAACACAATGCAGCAGCTCTATCGGGCCGGCCGTAGTGTGCGCGATGCAAACACAATGCAGCAGCTCTATCGGGCCGGCCGTAGTGTGCGCGACACAAACACAATGCAGCAGCTCTATCGGGCCGGCCGTAGTGTGCGCGACACAAACACAATGCAGCAGCTCTATCGGGCCGGCCGTAGTGTGCGACACAAACACAATGCAGCAGCTCTATCGGGCCGGCCGTAGTGTGCGCGATGCAAACACAATGCAGCAGCTCTATCGGGCCGGCCGTAGTGTGTGCGCGACACAAACACAATGCAGCAGCGCTATCGGGCCGGCCGTAGTGTGCGCGACACAAACACAATGCAGCAGCTCTATCGGGCCGGCCGTAGTGTGCGCGCGACACAAACACAATGCAGCAGCGCTATCGGGCCGGCCGTAGTGCGCGCGACACAAACACAATGCAGCAGCTCTATCGGGCCGGCCGTAGTGTACGACACAAACACAATGCAGCAGCTCTATCGGGCCGGCCGTAGTGTGTGCGACACAAACACAATGCAGCAGCTCTATCGGGCCGGCCGTAGTGTGCGACACAAACACAATGCAGCAGCTCTATCGGGCCGGCCGTAGTGTGCGACACAAACACAATGCAGCAGCTCTATCGGGCCGGCCGTAGTGTGTGCGATACAAACACAATGCAGCAGCTCTATCGGGCCGGCCGTAGTGTGCGACACAAACACAATGCAGCAGCTCTATCGGGCCGGCCGTAGTGTGCGCGACACAAACACAATGCAGCAGCTCTATCGGGCCGGCCGTAGTGTGCGACACAAACACAATGCAGCAGCTCTATCGGGCCGGCCGTAGTGTGTGCGACACAAACACAATGCAGCAGCTCTATCGGGCCGGCCGTAGTGTGCGACACAAACACAATGCAGCAGCTCTATCGGGCCGGCCGTAGTGTGCGACACAAACACAATGCAGCAGCTCTATCGGGCCGGCCGTAGTGTGCGACACAAACACAATGCAGCAGCTCTATCGGGCCGGCCGTAGTGTGCGCGACACAAACACAATGCAGCAGCTCTATCGGGCCGGCCGTAGTGTGCGCGACACAAACACAATGCAGCAGCTCTATCGGGCCGGCCGTAGTGTGCGCGACACAAACACAATGCAGCAGCTCTATCGGGCCGGCCGTAGTGTACGACACAAACACAATGCAGCAGCTCTATCGGGCCGGCCGTAGTGTGTGCGACACAAACACAATGCAGCAGCTCTATCGGGCCGGCCGTAGTGTGCGACACAAACACAATGCAGCAGCTCTATCGGGCCGGCCGTAGTGTGCGACACAAACACAATGCAGCAGCTCTATCGGGCCGGCCGTAGTGTGCGACACAAACACAATGCAGCAGCTCTATCGGGCCGGCCGTAGTGTGCGCGACACAAACACAATGCAGCAGCTCTATCGGGCCGGCCGTAGTGTGCGACACAAACACAATGCAGCAGCTCTATCGGGCCGGCCGTAGTGTGCGACACAAACACAATGCAGCAGCTCTATCGGGCCGCCCGTAGTGCGCGACACAAACACAATGCAGCAGCTCTATTGGGCCGGCCGTAGTGTGCGCGATGCAAACACAATGCAGCAGCTCTATCGGGCCGGCCGTAGTGTGCGCGACACAAACACAATGCAGCAGCTCTATCGGGCCGGCTGTAGTGTGCGACACAAACACAATGCAGCAGCTCTATCGGGCCGGCCGTAGTGCGCGCGACACAAACACAATGCAGCAGCGCTATCGGGCCGGCCGCAGTGTGCGACACAAACACAATGCAGCAGCTCTATCGGGCCGGCCGTAGTGTGCGCGATGCAAACACAATGCAGCAGCTCTATCGGGCCGGCCGTAGTGTGCGACACAAACACAATGCAGCAGCTCTATCGGGCCGGCTGTAGTGTGCGATGCAAACAAAATGCAGCAGCTCTATCGGGCCGGCCGTAGTGTGCGACACAAACACAATGCAGCAGCTCTATCGGGCCGGCCGTAGTGTGCGACACAAACACAATGCAGCAGCTCTATCGGGCCGGCCGTAGTGTGCGACACAAACACAATGCAGCAGCTCTATCGGGCCGGCCGTAGTGTGCGCGATGCAAACACAATGCAGCAGCTCTATCGGGCCGGCCGTAGTGTGCGACACAAACACAATGCAGCAGCTCTATCGGGCCGGCCGTAGTGTGCGATGCAAACACAATGCAGCAGCTCTATCGGGCCGGCTGTAGTGTGCGACACAAACACAATGCAGCAGCTCTATCGGGCCGGCCGTAGTGTGCGACACAAACACAATGCAGCAGCTCTATCGGGCCGGCCGTAGTGTGTGCGATGCAAACACAATGCAGCAGCTCTATCGGGCCGGCCGTAGTGCGCGCGACACAAAGACAATGCAGCAGCTCTATCGGGCCGGCCGTAGTGTGCGACACAAACACAATGCAGCAGCTCTATCGGGCCGGCCGTAGTGTGCGATGCAAACACAATGCAGCAGCTCTATCGGGCCGGCCGTAGTGTGTGCGACACAAAGACAATGCAGCAGCTCTATCGGGCCGGCCGTAGTGTGCGACACAAACACAATGCAGCAGCTCTATCGGGCCGGCCGTAGTGTGCGCGACACAAACACAATGCAGCAGCTCTATCGGGCCGGCCGTAGTGTGCGCGACACAAACACAATGCAGCAGCTCTATCGGGCCGGCCGTACTGCGCGCGACGCAAACACAATGCAGCAGCTCTATCGGGCCGGCCGTAGTGTGCGACACAAACACAATGCAGCAGCTCTATCGGGCCGGCTGTAGTGTGCGCGATGCAAACACAATGCAGCAGCTCTATCGGGCCGGCCGTAGTGTGCGACACAAACACAATGCAGCAGCTCTATCGGGCCGGCCGTAGTGTGTGCGACACAAACACAATGCAGCAGCTCTATCGGGCCGGCCGTAGTGTGCGACACAAACACAATGCAGCAGCTCTATCGGGCCGGCCGTACTGCGCGCGACGCAAACACAATGCAGCAGCTCTATCGGGCCGGCCGTAGTGTGCGACACAAACACAATGCAGCAGCGCTATCGGGCCGGCCGTAGTGTGCGCGACACAAACACAATGCAGCAGCTCTATCGGGCCGGCCGTAGTGTGCGACGCAAACACAATGCAGCAGCTCTATCGGGCCGGCCGTAGTGTGCGCGACACAAACACAATGCAGCAGCTCTATCGGGCCGGCCGTAGTGTGCGACGCAAACACAATGCAGCAGCTCTATCGGGCCGGCCGTAGTGTGCGCGACACAAACACAATGCAGCAGCTCTATCGGGCCGGCCGTAGTGTGCGACACAAACACAATGCAGCAGCTCTATCGGGCCGGCCGTAGTGTGCGACACAAACACAATGCAGCAGCTCTATAGGGCCGGCCGTAGTGCGCGCGACACAAACACAATGCAGCAGCTCTATCGGGCCGGCCGTAGTGTGCGCGACACAAACACAATGCAGCAGCTCTATCGGGCCGGCCGTAGTGTGCGACACAAACACAATGCAGCAGCTCTATCGGGCCGGCCGTAATGTGCGCGACACAAACACAATGCAGCAGCTCTATCGGGCCGGCCGTAGTGCGCGCGACACAAACACAATGCAGCAGCTCTATCGGGCCGGCTGTAGTGTGTGACACAAACACAATGCAGCAGCTCTATCGGGCCGGCCGTAGTGTGCGACACAAACACAATGCAGCAGCTCTATCGGGCCGGCCGTAGTGTGCGCGACACAAACACAATGCAGCAGCTCTATCGGGCCGGCCGTAGTGTGCGCGACACAAACACAATGCAGCAGCGCTATCGGGCCGGCCGTAGTGTGTGCGACACAAACACAATGCAGCAGCTCTATCGGGCCGGCCGTAGTGTGCGCGATGCAAACACAATGCAGCAGCTCTATCGGGCCGGCCGTAGTGCGCGCGACACAAACACAATGCAGCAGCTCTATCGGGCCGGCCGTAGTGTGCGCGACACAAACACAATGCAGCAGCTCTATCGGGCCGGCCGTAGTGTGCGCGACACAAACACAATGCAGCAGCGCTATCGGGCCGGCCGTAGTGTGCGACGCAAACACAATGCAGCAGCTCTATCGGGCCGGCCGTAGTGTGCGCGATGCAAACACAATGCAGCAGCTCTATCGGGCCGGCCGTAGTGTGCGACACAAACACAATGCAGCAGCTCTATCGGGCCGGCCGTAGTGTGCGACACAAACACAATGCAGCAGCTCTATCGGGCCGGCCGTAGTGTGTGACACAAACACAATGCAGCAACTCTATCGGGCCGGCCGTAGTGTGTGACACAAACACAATGCAGCAGCTCTATCGGGCCGGCCGTAGTGTGCGCGACGCAAACACAATGCAGCAGCTCTATCGGGCCGGCCGTAGTGTGCGACACAAACACAATGCAGCAGCTCTATCGGGCCGGCCGTAGTGTGTGACACAAACACAATGCAGCAGCTCTACCGGGCCGGCCGTAGTGTGCGCGACACAAACACAATGCAGCAGCTCTATCGGGCCGGCCGTAGTGTGTGCGACACAAACACAATGCAGCAGCTCTATCGGGCCGGCCGTAGTGTGCGCGACACAAACACAATGCAGCAGCTCTATCGGGCCGGCCGTAGTGTGCGACACAAACACAATGCAGCAGCTCTATCGGGCCGGCCGTAGTGTGTGACACAAACACAATGCAGCAGCTCTACCGGGCCGGCCGTAGTGTGCGCGACACAAACACAATGCAGCAGCTCTATCGGGCCGGCCGTAGTGTGCGACACAAACACAATGCAGCAGCGCTATCGGGCCGGCCGTAGTGTGCGACACAAACACAATGCAGCAGCTCTATCGGGCCGGCCGTAGTGTGCGCGACACAAACACAATGCAGCAGCTCTATCGGGCCGGCCGTAGTGTGCGCGACACAAACACAATGCAGCAGCTCTATCGGGCCGGCCGTAGTGTGCGACACAAACACAATGCAGCAGCTCTATCGGGCCGGCCGTAGTGTGCGCGACACAAACACAATGCAGCAGCTCTATCGGGCCGGCCGTAGTGTGCGCGACACAAACACAATGCAGCAGCTCTATCGGGCCGGCCGTAGTGTGTGCGACACAAACACAATGCAGCAGCTCTATCGGGCCGGCCGTAGTGTGTGCGACACAAACACAATGCAGCAGCTCTATCGGGCCGGCCGTAGTGTGTGCGACACAAACACAATGCAGCAGCTCTATCGGGCCGGCCGTAGTGTGCGACACAAACACAATGCAGCAGCTCTATCGGGCCGGCCGTACTGCGCGCGACGCAAACACAATGCAGCAGCTCTATCGGGCCGGCCGTAGTGTGCGCGACACAAACACAATGCAGCAGCTCTATCGGGCCGGCCGTAGTGTGCGACACAAACACAATGCAGCAGCTCTATCGGGCCGGCCGTAGTGTGCGACACAAACACAATGCAGCAGCTCTATCGGGCCGGCCGTACTGCGCGCGACGCAAACACAATGCAGCAGCTCTATCGGGCCGGCCGTAGTGTGCGACACAAACACAATGCAGCAGCGCTATCGGGCCGGCCGTAGTGTGCGCGACACAAACACAATGCAGCAGCTCTATCGGGCCGGCCGTAGTGTGCGCGACGCAAACACAATGCAGCAGCTCTATCGGGCCGGCCGTAGTGTGCGACACAAACACAATGCAGCAGCTCTATAGGGCCGGCCGTAGTGCGCGCGACACAAACACAATGCAGCAGCTCAATCGGGCCGGCCGTAGTGTGCGCGACACAAACACAATGCAGCAGCTCTATCGGGCCGGCCGTAGTGTGCGACACAAACACAATGCAGCAGCTCTATCGGGCCGGCCGTAATGTGCGCGACACAAACACAATGCAGCAGCTCTATCGGGCCGGCCGTAGTGCGCGCGACACAAACACAATGCAGCAGCTCTATCGGGCCGGCTGTAGTGTGTGACACAAACACAATGCAGCAGCTCTATCGGGCCGGCCGTAGTGTGCGCGATGCAAACACAATGCAGCAGCTCTATCGGGCCGGCCGTAGTGTGCGACACAAACACAATGCAGCAGCTCTATCGGGCCGGCCGTAGTGTGTGCGACACAAACACAATGCAGCAGCTCTATCGGGCCGGCCGTAGTGCGCGATGCAAACACAATGCAGCAGCTCTATCGGGCCGGCCGTAGTGTGCGACACAAACACAATGCAGCAGCTCTATCGGGCCGGCCGTAGTGTGCGCGACACAAACACAATGCAGCAGCTCTATCGGGCCGGCCGTAGTGTGCGCGACACAAACACAATGCAGCAGCTCTATCGGGCCGGCCGTAGTGTGCGCGACACAAACACAATGCAGCAGCGCTATCGGGCCGCCGTAGTGTGTGCGACCAAACACAATGCAGCAGCTCTATCGGGCCGGCCGTAGTGTCGTGCGACACAAACACAATGCAGCAGCTCTATCGGGCCGGCCGTAGTGTGCGCGACGCACACACAATGCAGCAGCTCTATCGGGCCGGCCGTAGTGCGCGCGACACAAACACAATGCAGCAGCTCTATCGGCCGGCCGTAGTGTGCGCGACACAAACACAATGCAGCAGCTCTATCGGGCCGGCCGTAGTGTGCGCGACACAAACACAATGCAGCAGCGCTATCGGGCCGGCCGTAGTGTGCGACACAAACACAATGCAGCAGCTCTATCGGGCCGGCCGTAGTGTGTGCGACACAAACACAATGCAGCAGCTCTATCGGGCCGGCCGTACTGCGCGCGACGCAAACACAATGCAGCAGCTCTATCGGGCCGGCCGTAGTGTGCGACACAAACACAATGCAGCAGCGCTATCGGGCCGGCCGTAGTGTGTGCGACACAAACACAATGCAGCAGCTCTATCGGGCCGGCCGTAGTGTGCGCGACACAAACACAATGCAGCAGCTCTATCGGGCCGGCCGTAGTGTGCGACGCAAACACAATGCAGCAGCTCTATCGGGCCGGCCGTAGTGTGCGACACAAACACAATGCAGCAGCTCTATCGGGCCGGCCGTAGTGTGCGACACAAACACAATGCAGCAGCTCTATCGGGCCGGCCGTAGTGCGCGCGACACAAACACAATGCAGCAGCTCTATCGGGCCGGCCGTAGTGTGCGCGACACATACACAATGCAGCAGCTCTATCGGGCCGGCCGTAGTGTGCGACACAAACACAATGCAGCAGCTCTATCGGGCCGGCCGTAGTGTGCGACACAAACACAATGCAGCAGCTCTATCGGGCCTGCCGTAGTGTGCGACACAAACACAATGCAGCAGCTCTATCGGGCCGGCCGTAGTGCGCGCGACACAAACACAATGCAGCAGCTCTATCGGGCCGGCCGTAGTGTGCGCGACACAAACACAATGCAGCAGCTCTATCGGGCCGGCCGTAGTGTGCGCGACACATACACAATGCAGCAGCTCTATCGGGCCGGCCGTAGTGTGCGACACAAACACAATGCAGCAGCTCTATCGGGCCGGCCGTAGTGTGCGACACAAACACAATGCAGCAGCTCTATCGGGCCTGCCGTAGTGTGCGACACAAACACAATGCAGCAGCTCTATCGGGCCGGCCGTAGTGTGCGCGACACAAACACAATGCAGCAGCTCTATCGGGCCGGCCGTAGTGTGCGACACAAACACAATGCAGCAGCTCTATCGGGCCGGCCGTAGTGTGTGCGATACAAACACAATGCAGCAGCTCTATCGGGCCGGCCGTAGTGTGTGCGATACAAACACAATGCAGCAGCTCTATCGGGCCGGCCGTAGTGTGTGCGACACAAACACAATGCAGCAGCTCTATCGGGCCGGCCGTAGTGTGCGACACAAACACAATGCAGCAGCTCTATCGGGCCGGCCGTAGTGTGCGCGACACAAACACAATGCAGCAGCTCTATCGGGCCGGCCGTAGTGCGCGCGACACAAACACAATGCAGCAGCTCTATCGGGCCGGCCGTAGTGTGCGACACAAACACAATGCAGCAGCTCTATCGGGCCGGCCGTAGTGTGCGCGATGCAAACACAATGCAGCAGCTCTATCGGGCCGGCCGTAGTGTGCGCGATGCAAACACAATGCAGCAGCGCTATCGGGCCGGCCGTAGTGTGCGCGACACAAACACAATGCAGCAGCTCTATCGGGCCGGCCGTAGTGTGCGACACAAACACAATGCAGCAGCTCTATCGGGCCGGCCGTAGTGCGCGCGACACAAACACAATGCAGCAGCTCTATAGGGCCGGCGGTAGCGCGCGACGCAAACTAAATGCAGCAGCTCTATCGGGCCGGCCGTAGTGTGCGCGATGCAAACACAATGCAGCAGCTCTATCGGGGCGGCCGTAGTGTGCGCGACACAAACACAATGCAGCAGCTCTATCGGGCCGGCCGTAGTGTGCGCGATGCAAACACAATGCAGCAGCTCTATCGTGCCGGCCGTAGTGTGCGCGATGCAAACACAATGCAGCAGCTCTATCGGGCCGGCCGTAGTGTGCGACACAAACACAATGCAGCAGCTCTATCGGGCCGGCCGTAGTGTGCGACACAAACACAATGCAGCAGCTCTATCGGGCCGGCCGTAGTGTGCGCGACACAAACACAATGCAGCAGCTCTATCGGGCCGGCCGTAGTGTGCGCGACACAAACACAATGCAGCAGCTCTATCGGGCCGGCCGTAGTGTGCGCGACACAAACACAATGCAGCAGCTCTATCGGGCCGGCCGTAGTGTGCGCGACGCACACACAATGCAGCAGCTCTATCGGGCCGGCCGTAGTGTGCGCGACACAAACACAATGCAGCAGCTCTATCGGGCCGGCCGTAGTGTGCGCGACACAAACACAATGCAGCAGCTCTATCGGGCCGGCCGTAGTGTGCGCGATGCAAACACAATGCAGCAGCTCTATCGGGCCGGCCGTAGTGTGCGACACAAACACAATGCAGCATCTCTATCGGGCCGGCCGTAGTGTGCGACACAAACACAATGCAGCAGCTCTATCGGGCCGGCCGTAGTGTGCGCGACACAAACACAATGCAGCAGCTCTATCGGGCCGGCCGTAGTGTGCGACACAAACACAATGCAGCAGCTCTATCGGGCCGGCCGTAGTGTGTGACACAAACACAATGCAGCAGCTCTATCGGGCTGGCCGTAGTGTGCGCGATGCAAACACAATGCAGCAGCTCTATCGGGCCGGCCGTAGTGTGCGACACAAACACAATGCAGCAGCTCTATCGGGCCGGCCGTAGTGTGCGCGACACAAACACAATGCAGCAGCTCTATCGGGCCGGCCGTAGTGTGCGCGACACAAACACAATGCAGCAGCTCTATCGGGCCGGCCGTAGTGTGCGACACAAACACAATGCAGCAGCTCTATCGGGCCGGCCGTAGTGTGCGCGACACAAACACAATGCAGCAGCTCTATCGGGCCGGCCGTAGTGTGCGCGACACAAACACAATGCAGCAGCTCTATCGGGCCGGCCGTAGTGTGCGCGACACAAACACAATGCAGCAGCTCTATCGGGCCGGCCGTAGTGTGCGACACAAACACAATGCAGCAGCGCTATCGGGCCGGCCGTAGTGCGCGCGACACAAACACAATGCAGCAGCTCTATCGGGCCGGCCGTAGTGCGCGCGACACAAACACAATGCAGCAGCGCTATCGGGCCGGCCGTAGTGTGCGCGACACAAACACAATGCAGCAGCGCTATCGGGCCGGCCGTAGTGTGCGCGACACAAACACAATGCAGCAGCTCTACCGGGCCGGCCGTAGTGTGCGCGATGCAAACACAATGCAGCAGCTCTATCGGGCCGGCCGTAGTGTGCGCGATGCAAACACAATGCAGCAGCTCTATCGGGCCGGCCGTAGTGTGCGCGACACAAACACAATGCAGCAGCTCTATCGGGCCGGCCGTAGTGTGCGCGACACAAACACAATGCAGCAGCTCTATTGGGCCGGCCGTAGTGTGTGCGACACAAACACAATGCAGCAGCTCTATCGGGCCGGCCGTAGTGTGCGCGACACAAACACAATGCAGCAGCTCTATCGGGCCGGCCGTAGTGTGCGACACAAACACAATGCAGCAGCTCTATCGGGCCGGCCGTAGTGCGCGCGACACAAACACAATGCAGCAGCTCTATCGGGCCGGCCGTAGTGCGCGCGACACAAACACAATGCAGCAGCTCTATCGGGCCGGCCGTAGTGTGCGACACAAACACAATGCAGCAGCTCTATCGGGCCGGCCGTAGTGTGCGCGACACAAACACAATGCAGCAGCTCTATCGGGCCGGCCGTAGTGTGTGAGACACAAACACAATGCAGCAGCTCTATCGGGCCGGCCGTAGTGTGCGACACAAACACAATGCAGCAGCTCTATCGGGCCGGCCGTAGTGTGTGAGACACAAACACAATGCAGCAGCTCTATCGGGCCGGCCGTAGTGTGCGCGACACAAACACAATGCAGCAGCTCTATCGGGCCGGCCGTAGTGTGCGCGACACAAACACAATGCAGCAGCGCTATCGGGCCGGCCGTAGTGCGCGCGACACAAACACAATGCAGCAGCTCTATGGGGCCGGCCGTAGTGTGCGCGACACAAACACAATGCAGCAGCTCTATCGGGCCGGCCGTAGTGCGCGCGACACAAACACAATGCAGCAGCTCTATCGGGCCGGCCGTAGTGTGCGACACAAACACAATGCAGCAGCTCTATCGGGCCGGCCGTAGTGCGCGCGACACAAACACAATGCAGCAGCTCTATCGGGCCGGCCGTAGTGTGCGACACAAACACAATGCAGCAGCTCTATCGGGCCGGCCGTAGTGTGCGCGACACAAACACAATGCAGCAGCTCTATCGGGCCGGCCGTAGTGTGCGCGATGCAAACACACTGCAGCAGCTCTATCGGGCCGGCCGTAGTGTGCGCGATGCAAACACAATGCAGCAGCTCTATCGGGCCGGCCGTAGTGTGCGACACAAACACAATGCAGCAGCGCTATCGGGCCGGCCGTAGTGTGCGACACAAACACAATGCAGCAGCTCTATCGGGCCGGCCGTAGTGTGCGCGACACAAACACAATGCAGCAGCTCTATCGGGCCGGCCGTAGTGTGCGCGACACAAACACAATGCAGCAGCTCTATCGGGCCGGCCGTAGTGTGCAACACAAACACAATGCAGCAGCTCTATCGGGCCGGCCGTAGTGCGCGCGACACAAACACAATGCAGCAGCTCTATCGGGCCGGCCGTAGTGTGCGACACAAACACAATGCAGCAGCTCTATCGGGCCGGCCGTAGTGCGCGCGACACAAACACAATGCAGCAGCTCTATCGGGCCGGCCGTAGTGTGCGACACAAACACAATGCAGCAGCTCTATCGGGCCGGCCGTAGTGTGCGCGATGCAAACACACTGCAGCAGCTCTATCGGGCCGGCCGTAGTGTGCGACACAAACACAATGCAGCAGCTCTATAGGGCCGGCCGTAGTGTGTGCGACGCAAACACAATGCAGCAGCTCTATCGGGCCGGCCGTAGTGTGCGCGACACAAACACAATGCAGCAGCTCTATCGGGCCGGCCGTAGTGTGCGCGATGCAAACACAATGCAGCAGCTCTATCGGGCCGGCCGTAGTGTGCGACACAAACACAATGCAGCAGCTCTATCGGGCCGGCCGTAGTGTGCGCGACACAAACACAATGCAGCAGCTATATCGGGCCGGCCGTAGTGTGCGCGACACAAACACAATGCAGCAGCTCTATCGGGCCGGCCGTAGTGTGCGCGATGCAAACACAATGCAGCAGCTCTATCGCGCCGGCCGTAGTGTGCGACACAAACACAATGCAGCAGCTCTATCGGGCTGGCCGTAGTGTGCGCGACACAAACACAATGCAGCAGCTCTATCGGGCCGGCCGTAGTGTGCGACACAAACACAATGCAGCAGCTCCATCGGGCCGGCCGTAGTGTGCGCGACACAAACACAATGCAGCAGCGCTATCGGGCCGGCCGTAGTGTGCGACACAAACACAATGCAGCAGCGCTATCGGGCCGGCCGTAGTGTGCGCGATGCAAACACAATGCAGCAGCTCTATCGGGCCGGCCGTAGTGTGCGACACAAACACAATGCAGCAGCTCTATCGGGCCGGCCGTAGTGTGCGCGACACAAACACAATGCAGCAGCTCTATCGGGCCGGCCGTAGTGTGCGCGACACAAACACAATGCAGCAGCTCTATCGGGCCGGCCGTAGTGTGCGACACAAACACAATGCAGCAGCTCTATCGGGCTGGCCGTAGTGTGCGCGACACAAACACAATGCAGCAGCTCTATCGGGCCGGCCGTAGTGTGCGACACAAACACAATGCAGCAGCTCTATCGGGCCGGCCGTAGTGTGCGCGACACAAACACAATGCAGCAGCTCTATCGGGCCGGCCGTAGTGCGCGCGACACACACACAATGCAGCAGCTCTATCGGGCCGGCCGTAGTGTGAGACACAAACACAATGCAGCAACTCTATCGGGCCGGCCGTAGTGTGAGACACAAACACAATGCAGCAGCTCTATCGGGCCGGCCGTAGTGCGCGCGACACAAACACAATGCAGCAGCTCTATCGGGCCGGCCGTAGTGTGCGCGATGCAAACACAATGCAGCATCTCTATCGGGCCGGCCGTAGTGTGCGCGACACAAACACAATGCAGCAGCCCTATCGGGCCGGCCGTAGTGTGTGCGACACAAACACAATGCAGCAGCCCTATCGGGCCGGCCGTAGTGTGCGCGACACAAACACAATGCAGCAGCTCTATCGGGCCGGCCGTAGTGCGCGCGACACAAACACAATGCAGCAGCTCTATCGGGCCGGCCGTAGTGTGCGCGACACAAACACAATGCAGCAGCGCTATCGGGCCGGCCGTAGTGTGCGCGACACAAACACAATGCAGCAGCTCTATCGGGCCGGCCGTAGTGTGCGACACAAACACAATGCAGCAGCTCTATCGGGCCGGCCGTAGTGTGCGCGACACAAACACAATGCAGCAGCTCTATCGGGCCGGCCGTAGCGCGCGACGCAAACACAATGCAGCAGCTCTATCGGGCCGGCCGTAGCGCGCGACACAAACACAATGCAGCAGCTCTATCGGGCCGGCCGTAGTGTGCGACACAAACACAATGCAGCAGCTCTATCGGGCCGGCCGTAGTGTGCGCGATGCAAACACAATGCAGCAGCTCTATCGGGCCGGCCGTAGCGCGCGCGACACAAACACAATGCAGCAGCTCTATCGGGCCGGCCGTAGTGTGCGACACAAACAAAATGCAGGAGCTCTATCGGGCCGGCCGTAGTGCGCGCGACGCAAACACAATGCAGCAGCTCTATCGGGCCGGCCGTAGTGTGCGACACAAACACAATGCAGCAGCTCTATCGGGCCGGCCGTAGTGCGCGCGACACAAACACAATGCAGCATCTCTATCGGGCCGGCCGTAGTGTGCGCGACACAAACACAATGCAGCAGCTCTATCGGGCCGGCCGTAGTGTGCGCGACACAAACACAATGCAGCAGCGCTATCGGGCCGGCCGTAGTGTGCGCGACACAAACACAATGCAGCAGCTCTATCGGGCCGGCCGTAGTGTGCGACACAAACACAATGCAGCAGCTCTATCGGGCCGGCCGTAGTGTGCGCGACACAAACACAATGCAGCAGCGCTATCGGGCCGGCCGTAGTGCGCGCGACACAAACACAATGCAGCAGCTCTATCGGGCCGGCCGTAGTGTGCGACACAAACACAATGCAGCAGCTCTATCGGGCCGGCCGTAGTGCGCGCGACACAAACACAATGCAGCAGTTCTATCGGGCCGGCCGTAGTGTGTGCGACGCACAAACACAATGCAGCAGCTATATCGGGCCGGCCGTAGTGTGCGACACAAACACAATGCAGCAGCTCTATCGGGCCGGCCGTAGTGTGCGCGATGCAAACACAATGCAGCAGCTCTATCGGGCCGGCCGTAGTGTGAGACACAAACACAATGCAGCAGCTCTATCGGGCCGGCCGTAGTGTGCGACACAAACACAATGCAGCAGCTCTATCGGGCCGGCCGTAGTGTGTGCGACACAAACACAATGCAGCAGCTCTATCGGGCCGGCCGTAGTGTGCGACACAAACACAATGCAGCAGCTCTATCGGGCCGGCCGTAGTGTGCGCGACACAAACACAATGCAGCAGCTCTATCGGGCCGGCCGTAGTGTGTGCGACACAAACACAATGCAGCAGCTCTATCGGGCCGGCCGTAGTGTGCGCGACACAAACACAATGCAGCAGCTCTATCGGGCCGGCCGTAGTGTGCGCGACACAAACACAATGCAGCAGCTCTATCGGGCCGGCCGTAGTGCGCGCGACACAAACACAATGCAGCAGCTCTATCGGGCCGGCCGTAGTGTGCGACACAAACACAATGCAGCAGCTCTATCGGGCCGGCCGTAGTGTGCGCGACACAAACACAATGCAGCAGCTCTATCGGGCCGGCCGTAGTGTGCGCGACACAAACACAATGCAGCAGCTCTATCGGGCCGGCCGTAGTGTGCGCGATGCAAACACAATGCAGCAGCTCTATCGGGCCGGCCGTAGTGTGCGCGACACAAACACAATGCAGCGGCTCTATCGGGCCGGCCGTAGTGTGCGACACAAACACAATGCAGCAGCTCTATCGGGCCGGCCGTAGTGTGCGCGACACAAACACAATGCAGCAGCTCTATCGGGCCGGCCGTAGTGTGTGCGACACAAACACAATGCAGCAGCTCTATCGGGCCGGCCGTAGTGTGTGCGACACAAACACAATGCAGCAGCTCTATCGGGCCGGCTGTAGTGTGCGACGCAAACACAATGCAGCAGCTCTATCGGGCCGGCCGTAGTGTGCGACACAAACACAATGCAGCAGCTCTATCGGGCCGGCCGTAGTGTGCGCGACACAAACACAATGCAGCAGCTCTATCGGGCCGGCCGTAGTGTGTGCGACACAAACACAATGCAGCAGCTCTATCGGGCCGGCCGTAGTGTGTGCGACACAAACACAATGCAGCAACTCTATCGGGCCGGCTGTAGTGTGCGACGCAAACACAATGCAGCAGCTCTATCGGGCCGGCCGTAGTGTGCGACACAAACACAATGCAGCAGCTCTATCGGGCCGGCCGTAGTGCGCGCGACACAAACACAATGCAGCAGCTCTATCGGGCCGGCCGTAGTGTGCGCGACGCAAACACAATGCAGCAGCGCTATCGGGCCGGCCGTAGTGTGCGCGACACAAACACAATGCAGCAGCTCTATCGGGCCGGCCGTAGTGTGCGACACAAACACAATGCAGCAGCTCTATCGGGCCGGCCGTAGTGTGAGACGCACACACAATGCAGCAGCTCTATCGGGCCGGCCGTAGTGTGTGCGACACAAACACAATGCAGCAGCTCTATCGGGCCGGCCGTAGTGTGCGACACAAACACAATGCAGCAGCTCTATCGGGCCGGCCGTAGTGTGAGACGCACACACAATGCAGCAGCGCTATCGGGCCGGCCGTAGTGTGCGACACAAACACAATGCAGCAGCGCTATCGGGCCGGCCGTAGTGTGCGACACAAACACAATGCAGCAGCTCTATCGGGCCGGCCGTAGTGTGTGCGACACAAACACAATGCAGCAGCTCTATCGGGCCGGCCGTAGTGTGCGCGACACAAACACAATGCAGCAGCTCTATCGGGCCGGCCGTAGTGTGCGACACAAACACAATGCAGCAGCTCTATCGGGCCGGCCGTAGTGCGCGCGACACAAACACAATGCAGCAGCTCTATCGGGCCGGCCGTAGTGCGCGCGACGCACACACAATGCAGCAGCTCTATCGGGCCGGCCGTAGTGTGCGACACAAACACAATGCAGCAGCTCTATCGGGCCGGCCGTAGTGTGCGCGACACAAACACAATGCAGCAGCTCTATCGGGCCGGCCGTAGTGTGCGCGATGCAAACACAATGCAGCAGCTCTATCGGGCCGGCCGTAGTGTGTGAGACACAAACACAATGCAGCAGCTCTATCGGGCCGGCCGTAGTGTGCGCGACGCACACACAATGCAGCAGCTCTATCGGGCCGGCCGTAGTGTGCGCGATGCAAACACAATGCAGCAGCTCTATCGGGCCGGCCGTAGTGTGCGACACAAACACAATGCAGCAGCTCTATCGGGCCGGCCGTAGTGTGCGACACAAACACAATGCAGCAGCTCTATCGGGCCGGCCGTAGTGCGCGAGACACAAACACAATGCAGCAGCACTATCGGGCCGGCCGTAGTGTGCGACACAAACACAATGCAGCAGCTCTATCGGGCCGGCCGTAGTGTGCGACACAAACACAATGCAGCAGCTCTATCGGGCCGGCCGTAGTGTGCGCGACACACACACAATGCAGCAGCTCTATCGGGCCGGCCGTAGTGTGTGCGACACAAACACAATGCAGCAGCTCTATCGGGCCGGCTGTAGTGTGCGCGACGCAAACACAATGCAGCAGCTCTATCGGGCCGGCCGTAGTGTGCGCGACACAAACACAATGCAGCAGCTCTATCGGGCCGGCCGTAGTGCGCGAGACACAAACACAATGCAGCAGCGCTATCGGGCCGGCCGTAGTGTGTGACACAAACACAATGCAGCAGCTCTATCGGGCCGGCCGTAGTGTGCGACACAAACACAATGCAGCAGCTCTATCGGGCCGGCCGTAGTGTGCGACACAAACACAATGCAGCAGCTCTATCGGGCCGGCCGTAGTGTGCGACACAAACACAATGCAGCAGCTCTATCGGGCCGGCCGTAGTGTGCGCGACGCAAACACAATGCAGCAGCTCTATCGGGCCGGCCGTAGTGTGCGCGATGCAAACACAATGCAGCAGCTCTTTCGGGCCGGCCGTAGTGTGCGACACAAACACAATGCAGCAGCTCTATCGGGCCGGCCGTAGTGTGCGACACAAACACAATGCAGCAGCTCTATCGGGCCGGCCGTAGTGTGTGCGACACAAACACAATGCAGCAGCTCTATCGGGCCGGCCGTAGTGTGCGCGACGCAAACACAATGCAGCAGCTCTATCGGGCCGGCCGTAGTGCGCGCGACACAAACACAATGCAGCAGCTCTATCGGGCCGGCCGTAGTGTGTGCGATGCAAACACAATGCAGCAGCTCTATCGGGCCGGCCGTAGTGTGCGACACAAACACAATGCAGCAGCTCTATCGGGCCGGCCGTAGTGTGCGCGATGCAAACACAATGCAGCAGCTCTATCGGGCCGGCCGTAGTGTGCGCGATGCAAACACAATGCAGCAGCTCTATCGGGCCGGCCGTAGTGTGCGACACAAACACAATGCAGCAGCTCTATCGGGCCGGCCGTAGTGTGTGCGATGCAAACACAATGCAGCAGCTCTATCGGGCCGGCCGTAGTGTGCGCGACACAAACACAATGCAGCAGCTCTATCGGGCCGGCCGTAGTGTGCGACACAAACACAATGCAGCAGCTCTATCGGGCCGGCCGTAGTGCGCGAGACACAAACACAATGCAGCAGCACTATCGGGCCGGCCGTAGTGTGCGACACAAACACAATGCAGCAGCTCTATCGGGCCGGCCGTAGTGTGCGACACAAACACAATGCAGCAGCTCTATCGGGCCGGCCGTAGTGTGCGCGACACACACACAATGCAGCAGCTCTATCGGGCCGGCCGTAGTGTGTGCGACACAAACACAATGCAGCAGCTCTATCGGGCCGGCTGTAGTGTGCGACACAAACACAATGCAGCAGCGCTATCGGGCCGGCTGTAGTGTGCGACACAAACACAATGCAGCAGTTCTATCGGGCCGGCCGTAGTGTGCGCGACACAAACACAATGCAGCAGCTCTATCGGGCCGGCCGTAGTGCGCGCGACGCAAACACAATGCAGCAGCTCTATCGGGCCGGCCGTAGTGTGCGCGACACAAACACAATGCAGCAGCTCTATCGGGCCGGCCGTAGTGCGCGAGACACAAACACAATGCAGCAGCTCTATCGGGCCGGCCGTAGTGTGCGACACAAACACAATGCAGCAGCTCTATCGGGCCGGCCGTAGTGTGCGACACAAACACAATGCAGCAGCTCTATCGGGCCGGCCGTAGTGTGCGACACAAACACAATGCAGCAGCGCTATCGGGCCGGCCGTAGTGTGCGCGATGCAAACACAATGCAGCAGCTCTATCGGGCCGGCCGTAGTGTGCGCGACACAAACACAATGCAGCAGCTCTATCGGGCCGGCCGTAGTGCGCGCGACACAAACACAATGCAGCAGCTCTATCGGGCCGGCCGTAGTGTGCGCGACACAAACACAATGCAGCAGCTCTATCGGGCCGGCCGTAGTGTGTGCGATGCAAACACAATGCAGCAGCTCTATCGGGCCGGCCGTAGTGTGCGCGACACAAACACAATGCAGCAGCTCTATCGGGCCGGCCGTAGTGTGTGCGATGCAAACACAATGCAGCAGCTCTATCGGGCCGGCCATAGTGTGCGACACAAACACAATGCAGCAGCTCTATCGGGCCGGCCGTAGTGTGCGCGACACAAACACACTGCAGCAGCTCTATCGGGCCGGCCGTAGTGTGCGACACAAACACAATGCAGCAGCTCTATCGGGCCGGCCGTAGTGCGCGCGACACAAACACAATGCAGCAGCTCTATCGGGCCGGCCGTAGTGTGCGCGACACAAACACAATGCAGCAGCTCTATCGGGCCGGCCGTAGTGCGCGCGACACAAACACAATGCAGCAGCTCTATCGGGCCGGCCGTAGTGTGTGCGACACAAACACAATGCAGCAGCTCTATCGGGCCGGCCGTAGTGTGCGCGACACAAACACAATGCAGCAGCTCTATCGGGCCGGCCGTAGTGTGCGACACAAACACAATGCAGCAGCTGTATCGGGCCGGCCGTAGTGTGCGACACAAACACAATGCAGCAGCTCTATCGGGCCGGCCGTAGTGTGCGCGACACAAACACAATGCAGCAGCTCTATCGGGCCGGCCGTAGTGTGTGCGACACAAACACAATGCAGCAGCTCTATCGGGCCGGCCGTAGTGTGCGACACAAACACAATGCAGCAGCTCTATCGGGCCGGCCGTAGTGTGCGCGACGCAAACACAATGCAGCAGCTCTATCGGGCCGGCCGCAGTGTGCGATGCAAACACAATGCAGCAGCTCTATCGGGCCGGCCGTAGTGTGTGCGACACAAACACAATGCAGCAGCTCTATCGGGCCGGCCGTAGTGTGCGACACAAACACAATGCAGCAGCGCTATCGGGCCGGCCGTAGTGTGCGCGACGCAAACACAATGCAGCAGCTCTATCGGGCCGGCCGTAGTGTGCGCGACACAAACACAATGCAGCAGCTCTATCGGGCCGGCCGTAGTGTGTGCGACACAAACACAATGCAGCAGCTCTATCGGGCCGGCCGTAGTGTGCGACACAAACACAATGCAGCAGCTCTATCGGGCCGGCCGTAGTGTGCGCGACACAAACACAATGCAGCAGCTCTATCGGGCCGGCCGTAGTGTGCGCGATGCAAACACAATGCAGCAGCTCTATCGGGCCGGCCGTAGTGTGCGACACAAACACAATGCAGCAGCTCTATCAGGCCGGCCGTAGTGTGCGCGATGCAAACACAATGCAGCAGCTCTATCGGGCCGGCCGTAGTGCGCGCGACACAAACACAATGCAGCAGCAACTCTATCGGGCCGGCCGTAGTGTGCGACACAAACACAATGCAGCAGCTCTATCGGGCCGGCCGTAGTGCGCGCGACACAAACACAATGCAGCAGCTCTATCGGGCCGGCCGTAGTGTGCGCGACACAAACACAATGCAGCAGCTCTATCGGGCCGGCCGTAGTGTGCGCGACACAAACACAATGCAGCAGCTCTATCGGGCCGGCCGTAGTGTGCGACACAAACACAATGCAGCAGCTGTATCGGGCCGGCCGTAGTGTGCGACACAAACACAATGCAGCAGCTCTATCGGGCCGGCCGTAGTGTGCGCGACACAAACACAATGCAGCAGCTCTATCGGGCCGGCCGTAGTGTGTGCGACACAAACACAATGCAGCAGCTCTATCGGGCCGGCCGTAGTGTGCGACACAAACACAATGCAGCAGCTCTATCGGGCCGGCCGTAGTGTGCGCGACGCAAACACAATGCAGCAGCTCTATCGGGCCGGCCGTAGTGTGCGACACAAACACAATGCAGCAGCGCTATCGGGCCGGCCGTAGTGTGCGCGACGCAAACACAATGCAGCAGCTCTATCGGGCCGGCCGTAGTGTGCGCGACACAAACACAATGCAGCAGCTCTATCGGGCCGGCCGTAGTGTGTGCGACACAAACACAATGCAGCAGCTCTATCGGGCCGGCCGTAGTGTGCGACACAAACACAATGCAGCAGCTCTATCGGGACGGCCGTAGTGTGCGCGACACAAACACAATGCAGCAGCTCTATCGGGCCGGCCGTAGTGTGCGCGATGCAAACACAATGCAGCAGCTCTATCGGGCCGGCCGTAGTGTGCGACACAAACACAATGCAGCAGCTCTATCAGGCCGGCCGTAGTGTGCGCGACACAAACACAATGCAGCAGCTCTATCGGGCCGGCCGTAGTGTGCGCGACACAAACACAATGCAGCAGCTCTATCGGGCCGGCCGTAGTGTGCGACACAAACACAATGCAGCAGCGCTATCGGGCCGGCCGTAGTGTGCGCGACACAAACACAATGCAGCAGCTCTATAGGGCCGGCCGTAGTGTGCGCGATGCAAACACAATGCAGCAGCGCTATCGGGCCGGCCGTAGTGTGCGACACAAACACAATGCAGCAGCTCTATCGGGCCGGCCGTAGTGTGCGCGACACAAACACAATGCAGCAGCTCTATCGGGCCGGCCGTAGTGTGCGACACAAACACAATGCAGCAGCTCTATCGGGCCGGCCGTAGTGTGCGCGACACAAACACAATGCAGCAGCTCTATCGGGCCGGCCGTAGTGTGCGACACAAACACAATGCAGCAGCTCTATCGGGCCGGCCGTAGTGTGCGACACAAACACAATGCAGCAGCTCTATCGGGCCGGCCGTAGTGTGCGCGACACAAACACAATGCAGCAGCTCTATCGGGCCGGCCGTAGTGTGCGACACAAACACAATGCAGCAGCTCTATCGGGCCGGCCGTAGTGTGCGCGATGCAAACACAATGCAGCAGCTCTATCGGGCCGGCCGTAGTGTGCGCGACACAAACACAATGCAGCAGCTCTATCGGGCCGGCCGTAGTGTGCGCGACACAAACACAATGCAGCAGCTCTATCGGGCCGGCCGTAGTGCGCGAAACAAACACAATGCAGCAGCTCTATCGGGCCGGCCGTAGTGTGCGCGACACAAACACAATGCAGCAGCTCTATCGGGCCGGCCGTAGTGTGCGCGACACAAACACAATGCAGCAGCTCTATCGGGCCGGCCGTAGTGTGCGCGACGCAAACACAATGCAGCAGCTCTATCGGGCCGGCCGTAGTGTGCGCGACACAAACACAATGCAGCAGCTCTATCGGGCCGGCCGTAGTGTGCGCGACACAAACACAATGCAGCAGCTCTATCGGGCCGGCCGTAGTGTGCGACACAAACACAATGCAGCAGCTCTATCGGGCCGGCCGTAGTGTGCGCGATGCAAACACAATGCAGCAGCTCTATCGGGCCGGCCGTAGTGTGCGCGACACAAACACAATGCAGCAGCTCTATCGGGCCGGCCGTAGTGTGCGCGACACAAACACAATGCAGCAGCTCTATCGGGCCGGCCGTAGTGTGCGCGACACAAACACAATGCAGCAGCGCTATCGGGCCGGCCGTAGTGTGTACGACACAAACACAATGCAGCAGCTCTATCGGGCCGGCCGTAGTGTGCGCGACGCACACACAATGCAGCAGCTCTATCGGGCCGGCCGTAGTGTGCGACACAAACACAATGCAGCAGCTCTATCGGGCCGGCCGTAGTGCGCGCGACACAAACACAATGCAGCAGCCCTATCGGGCCGGCCATAGTGTGCGCGACACAAACACAATGCAGCAGCTCTATCGGGCCGGCCGTAGTGTGCGCGACACAAACACAATGCAGCAGCTCTATCGGGCCGGCCGTAGTGTGCGACACAAACACAATGCAGCAGCTCTATCGGGCCGGCCGTAGTGTGCGACACAAACACAATGCAGCAGCTCTATCGGGCCGGCCGTAGTGTGCGCGATGCAAACACAATGCAGCAGCTCTATCGGGCCGGCCGTAGTGTGTGCGACGCAAACACAATGCAGCAGCTCTATCGGGCCGGCCGTAGTGTGTGCGACACAAACACAATGCAGCAGCTCTATCGGGCCGGCCGTAGTGTGCGCGACACAAACACAATGCAGCAGCTCTATCGGGCCGGCCGTAGTGTGCGACACAAACACAATGCAGCAGCTCTATCGGGCCGGCCGTAGTGTGTGCGACACAAACACAATGCAGCAGCTCTATCGGGCCGGCCGTAGTGCGCGCGACACAAACACAATGCAGCAGCTCTATCGGGCCGGCCGTAGTGTGCGCGACACAAACACAATGCAGCAGCTCTATCGGGCCGGCCGTAGTGTGCGACACAAACACAATGCAGCAGCTCTATCGGGCCGGCCGTAGTGTGCGCGACACAAACACAATGCAGCAGCTCTATCGGGCCGGCCGTAGTGTGCGACACAAACACAATGCAGCAGCTCTATCGGGCCGGCCGTAGTGTGCGCGACACAAACACAATGCAGCAGCTCTATCGGGCCGGCCGTAGTGTGCGCGACACAAACACAATGCAGCAGCTCTATCGGGCCGGCCGTAGTGTGCGCGACACAAACACAATGCAGCAGCGCTATCGGGCCGGCCGTAGTGTGCGCGATGCAAACACAATGCAGCAGCTCTATCGGGCCGGCCGTAGTGTGCGCGACACAAACACAATGCAGCAGCCCTATCGGGCCGGCCGTAGTGTGCGACACAAACACAATGCAGCAGCTCTATCGGGCCGGCCGTAGTGTGCGACACAAACACAATGCAGCAGCTCTATCGGGCCGGCCGTAGTGTGCGACACAAACACAATGCAGCAGCTCTATCGGGCCGGCCGTAGTGTGCGCGACACAAACACAATGCAGCAGCGCTATCGGGCCGGCCGTAGTGTGCGACACAAACACAATGCAGCAGCTCTATCGGGCCGGCCGTAGTGTGCGACACAAACACAATGCAGCAGCTCTATCGGGCCGGCCGTAGTGTGTGCGACACAAACACAATGCAGCAGCTCTATCGGGCCGGCTGTAGTGTGCGCGACACAAACACAATGCAGCAGCGCTATCGGGCCGGCCGTAGTGCGCGCGACACAAACACAATGCAGCAGCTCTATCGGGCCGGCCGTAGTGTGCGCGACACAAACACAATGCAGCAGCCCTATCGGGCCGGCCGTAGTGTGCGACACAAACACAATGCAGCAGCTCTATCGGGCCGGCCGTAGTGTGCGCGACACAAACACAATGCAGCAGCTCTATCGGGCCGGCCGTAGTGTGCGCGACACAAACACAATGCAGCAGCTCTATCGGGCCGGCCGTAGTGTGCGCGACGCAAACACAATGCAGCAGCTCTATCGGGCCGGCCGTAGTGTGCGCGACACAAACACAATGCAGCAGCGCTATCGGGCCGGCCGTAGTGTGCGCGACACAAACACAATGCAGCAGCTCTATCGGGCCGGCCGTAGTGTGCGACACAAACACAATGCAGCAGCTCTATCGGGCCGGCCGTAGTGTGCGACACAAACACAATGCAGCAGCTCTATCGGGCCGGCCGTAGTGTGCGCGACACAAACACAATGCAGCAGCTCTATCGGGCCGGCCGTAGTGTGCGACACAAACACAATGCAGCAGCTCTATCGGGCCGGCCGTAGTGTGCGACACAAACACAATGCAGCAGCTCTATCGGGCCGGCCGTAGTGTGCGCGACACAAACACAATGCAGCAGCTCTATCGGGCCGGCCGTAGTGTGCGATACAAACACAATGCAGCAGCTCTATCGGGCCGGCCGTAGTGTGCGCGACACAAACACAATGCAGCAGCTCTATCGGGCCGGCCGTAGTGCGCGCGACACAAACACAATGCAGCAGCTCTATCGGGCCGGCCGTAGTGTGCGCGACACAAACACAATGCAGCAGCTCTATCGGGCCGGCCGTAGTGTGAGACACAAACACAATGCAGCAGCTCTATCGGGCCGGCCGTAGTGTGCGACACAAACACAATGCAGCAGCTCTATCGGGCCGGCCGTAGTGTGCGATGCAAACACAATGCAGCAGCTCTATCGGGCCGGCCGTAGTGCGCGCGACACAAACACAATGCAGCAGCTCTATCGGGCCGGCCATAGTGTGCGACACAAACACAATGCAGCAGCTCTATCGGGCCGGCCGTAGTGTGTGCGACACAAACACAATGCAGCAGCTCTATCGGGCCGGCCGTAGTGTGCGACACAAACACAATGCAGCAGCTCTATCGGGCCGGCCGTAGTGTGCGACACAAACACAATGCAGCAGCTCTATCGGGCCGGCCGTAGTGTGTGCGACACAAACACAATGCAGCAGCTCTATCGGGCCGGCCGTAGTGTGCGCGACACAAACACAATGCAGCAGCTCTATCGGGCCGGCCGTAGTGTGCGCGACACAAACACAATGCAGCAGCTCTATCGGGCCGGCCGTAGTGTGCGACACAAACACAATGCAGCAGCTGCATCGGGCCGGCCGTAGTGTGCGCGACACAAACACAATGCAGCAGCTCTATCGGGCCGGCCGTAGTGTGCGACACAAACACAATGCAGCAGCTCTATCGGGCCGGCCGTAGTGTGCGCGACACAAACACAATGCAGCAGCTCTATCGGGCCGGCCGTAGTGTGCGACACAAACACAATGCAGCAGCTCTATCGGGCCGGCCGTAGTGTGCGACACAAACACAATGCAGCAGCTCTATCGGGCCGGCCGTAGTGTGCGCGACACAAACACAATGCAGCAGCTCTATCGGGCCGGCCGTAGTGTGCGCGACACAAACACAATGCAGCAGCTCTATCGGGCCGGCTGTAGTGTGCGCGACACAAACACAATGCAGCAGCTCTATCGGGCCGGCCGTAGTGCGCGCGACACAAACACAATGCAGCAGCTCTATCGGGCCGGCCGTAGTGTGCGACACAAACACAATGCAGCAGCTCTATCGGGCCGGCCGTAGTGTGCGCGACACAAACACAATGCAGCAGCTCTATCGGGCCGGCCGTAGTGTGTGCGACACAAACACAATGCAGCAGCTCTATCGGGCCGGCCGTAGTGTGCGCGATGCAAACACAATGCAGCAGCTCTATCGGGCCGGCCGTAGTGTGCGACACAAACACAATGCAGCAGCTCTATCGGGCCGGCCGTAGTGTGTGCGACGCAAACACAATGCAGCAGCTCTATCGGGCCGGCCGTAGTGTGCGACACAAACACAATGCAGCAGCTCTATCGGGCCGGCCGTAGTGCGCGCGACGCAAACACAATGCAGCAGCTCTATCGGGCCGGCCGTAGTGTGCGACACAAACACAATGCAGCAGCTCTATCGGGCCGGCCGTAGTGTGAGACACAAACACACTGCAGCAGCTCTATCGGGCCGGCCGTAGTGTGCGACACAAACACAATGCAGCAGCTCTATCGGGCCGGCCGTAGTGTGCGACACAAACACAATGCAGCAGCTCTATCGGGCCGGCCGTAGTGTGCGCGACACAAACACAATGCAGCAGCTCTATCGGGCCGGCCGTAGTGTGCGACACAAACACAATGCAGCAGCTCTATCGGGCCGGCCGTAGTGTGCGACACAAACACAATGCAGCAGCTCTATCGGGCCGGCCGTAGTGTGCGACACAAACACAATGCAGCAGCTCTATCGGGCCGGCCGTAGTGTGCGCGACACAAACACAATGCAGCAGCTCTATCGGGCCGGCCGTAGTGTGCGCGACACAAACACAATGCAGCAGCTCTATCGGGCCGGCCGTAGTGTGCGACACAAACACAATGCAGCAGCTCTATCGGGCCGGCCGTAGTGTGCGCGACACAAACACAATGCAGCAGCTCTATCGGGCCGGCCGTAGTGTGCGCGACACAAACACAATGCAGCAGCTCTATCGGGCCGGCCGTAGTGTGCGCGACACAAACACAATGCAGCAGCTCTATCGGGCCGGCCGTAGTGTGCGCGACACAAACACAATGCAGCAGCTCTATCGGGCCGGCCGTAGTGTGCGCGATGCAAACACAATGCAGCAGCTCTATCGGGCCGGCCGTAGTGTGCGCGATGCAAACACAATGCAGCAGCGCTATCGGGCCGGCCGTAGTGTGCGCGACACAAACACAATGCAGCAGCTCTATCGGGCCGGCCGTAGTGTGCGCGACACAAACACAATGCAGCAGCTCTATCGGGCCGGCCGTAGTGTGAGACACAAACACAATGCAGCAGCTCTATCGGGCCGGCCATAGTGTGCGACACAAACACAATGCAGCAGCTCTATCGGGCCGGCCGTAGTGTGCGACACAAACACAATGCAGCAGCTCTATCGGGCCGGCCGTAGTGTGCGCGATGCAAACACAATGCAGCAGCTCTATCGGGCCGGCCGTAGTGTGTGCGACACAAACACAATGCAGCAGCTCTATCAGGCCGGCCGTAGTGTGCGACACAAACACAATGCAGCAGCTCTATCGGGCCGGCCGTAGTGTGCGCGACACAAACACAATGCAGCAGCTCTATCGGGCCGGCCGTAGTGTGCGCGACACAAACACAATGCAGCAGCTCTATCGGGCCGGCCGTAGTGTGCGCGACACAAACACAATGCAGCAGCTCTATCGGGCCGGCCGTAGTGTGAGACACAAACACAATGCAGCAGCTCTATCGGGCCGGCCGTAGTGTGCGACACAAACACAATGCAGCAGCTCTATCGGGCCGGCCGTAGTGTGCGCGACACAAACACAATGCAGCAGCTCTATCGGGCCGGCCGTAGTGTGTGCGACGCAAACACAATGCAGCAGCTCTATCGGGCCGGCCGTAGTGTGCGACACAAACACAATGCAGCAGCTCTATCGGGCCGGCCGTAGCGCGCGACGCAAACACAATGCAGCAGCTCTATCGGGCCGGCCGTAGTGTGCGCGACACAAACACAATGCAGCAGCTCTATCGGGCCGGCCGTAGTGTGCGCGACACAAACACAATGCAGCAGCTCTATCGGGCCGGCCGTAGTGTGAGACACAAACACAATGCAGCAGCTCTATCGGGCCGGCCGTAGTGTGCGACACAAACACAATGCAGCAGCTCTATCGGGCCGGCCGTAGCGCGCGACGCAAACACAATGCAGCAGCTCTATCGGGCCGGCCGTAGTGTGCGCGATGCAAACACAATGCAGCAGCTCTATCGGGCCGGCCGTAGTGTGCGCGACACAAACACAATGCAGCAGCTCTATCGGGCCGGCCGTAGTGTGCGCGCGACACAAACACAATGCAGCAGCTCTATCGGGCCGGCCGTAGTGTGCGCGACACAAACACAATGCAGCAGCTCTATCGGGCCGGCCGTAGTGTGCGACACAAACACAATGCAGCAGCTCTATCGGGCCGGCCGTAGTGTGCGACACAAACACAATGCAGCAGCGCTATCGGGCCGGCCGTAGTGTGCGACACAAACACAATGCAGCAGCTCTATCGGGCCGGCCGTAGTGTGCGACACAAACACAATGCAGCAGCTCTATCGGGCCGGCCGTAGTATGCGACACAAACACAATGCAGCAGCTCTATCGGGCCGGCCGTAGTGTGCGACACAAACACAATGCAGCAGCTCTATCGGGCCGGCCGTAGTGTGAGACACAAACACAATGCAGCAGCTCTATCGGGCCGGCCGTAGTGTGCGACACAAACACAATGCAGCAGCTCTATCGGGCCGGCCGTAGTGTGCGCGATGCAAACACAATGCAGCAGCTCTATCGGGCCGGCCGTAGTGTGCGCGACACAAACACAATGCAGCAGCTCTATCGGGCCGGCCGTAGTGTGCGCGACACAAACACAATGCAGCAGCTCTATCGGGCCGGCCATAGTGTGCGACACAAACACAATGCAGCAGCTCTATCGGGCCGGCCGTAGTGTGCGACACAAACACAATGCAGCAGCTCTATCGGGCCGGCCGTAGTGTGCGCGATGCAAACACAATGCAGCAGCTCTATCGGGCCGGCCGTAGTGTGCGCGACACAAACACAATGCAGCAGCGCTATCGGGCCGGCCGTAGTGTGCGCGACGCACACACAATGCAGCAGCTCTATCGGGCCGGCCGTAGTGTGCGACACAAACACAATGCAGCAGCGCTATCGGGCCGGCCGTAGTGTGAGACACAAACACAATGCAGCAGCGCTATCGGGCCGGCCGTAGTGTGCGACACAAACACAATGCAGCAGCGCTATCGGGCCGGCCGTAGTGTGCGACACAAACACAATGCAGCAGCTCTATCGGGCCGGCCGTAGTGTGCGACACAAACACAATGCAGCAGCGCTATCGGGCCGGCCGTAGTGTGCGACACAAACACAATGCAGCAGCGCTATCGGGCCGGCCGTAGTGTGCGACACAAACACAATGCAGCAGCTCTATCGGGCCGGCCGTAGTGTGCGACACAAACACAATGCAGCAGCTCTATCGGGCCGGCCGTAGTGCGCGCGACACAAACACAATGCAGCAGCGCTATCGGGCCGGCCGTAGTGTGCGACACAAACACAATGCAGCAGCTCTATCGGGCCGGCCGTAGTGCGCGCGACACAAACACAATGCAGCAGCGCTATCGGGCCGGCCGTAGTGTGCGCGACACAAACACAATGCAGCAGCTCTATCGGGCCGGCCGTAGTGTGCGCGACACAAACACAATGCAGCAGCTCTATCGGGCCGGCCGTAGTGTGCGCGACACAAACACAATGCAGCAGCTCTATCGGGCCGGCCGTAGTGTGCGCGACACAAACACAATGCAGCAGCTCTATCGGGCCGGCCGTAGTGTGCGCGACACAAACACAATGCAGCAGCGCTATCGGGCCGGCCGTAGTGTGCGCGACACAAACACAATGCAGCAGCGCTATCGGGCCGGCCGTAGTGTGCGCGACACAAACACAATGCAGCAGCTCTATCGGGCCGGCCGTAGTGTGCGCGACACAAACACAATGCAGCAGCTCTATCGGGCCGGCCGTAGTGTGCGACACAAACACAATGCAGCAGCCCTATCGGGCCGGCCGTAGTGTGCGCGACACAAACACAATGCAGCAGCTCTATCGGGCCGGCCGTAGTGTGCACGACACAAACACAATGCAGCAGCGCTATCGGGCCGGCCGTAGTGTGCGACACAAACACAATGCAGCAGCGCTATCGGGCCGGCCGTAGTGTGCGACACAAACACAATGCAGCAGCTCTATCGGGCCGGCCGTAGTGTGCGCGACACAAACACAATGCAGCAGCGCTATCGGGCCGGCCGTAGTGTGCGACACAAACACAATGCAGCAGCTCTATCGGGCCGGCCGTAGTGTGTGCGACACAAACACAATGCAGCAGCGCTATCGGGCCGGCCGTAGTGTGCGCGACACAAACACAATGCAGCAGCTCTATCGGGCCGGCCGTAGTGTGCGCGACACAAACACAATGCAGCAGCTCTATCGGGCCGGCCGTAGTGTGCGACACAAACACAATGCAGCAGCCCTATCGGGCCGGCCGTAGTGTGCGCGACACAAACACAATGCAGCAGCTCTATCGGGCCGGCCGTAGTGTGCACGACACAAACACAATGCAGCAGCGCTATCGGGCCGGCCGTAGTGTGCGACACAAACACAATGCAGCAGCGCTATCGGGCCGGCCGTAGTGTGCGACACAAACACAATGCAGCAGCTCTATCGGGCCGGCCGTAGTGTGCGCGACACAAACACAATGCAGCAGCGCTATCGGGCCGGCCGTAGTGTGCGACACAAACACAATGCAGCAGCTCTATCGGGCCGGCCGTAGTGTGTGCGACACAAACACAATGCAGCAGCGCTATCGGGCCGGCCGTAGTGTGCGCGACACAAACACAATGCAGCAGCTCTATCGGGCCGGCCGTAGTGTGCGCGACACAAACACAATGCAGCAGCTCTATCGGGCCGGCCGTAGTGTGCGCGACACAAACACAATGCAGCAGCGCTATCGGGCCGGCCGTAGTGTGCGCGACACAAACACAATGCAGCAGCGCTATCGGGCCGGCCGTAGTGTGCGACACAAACACAATGCAGCAGCCCTATCGGGCCGGCCGTAGTGTGCGCGACACAAACACAATGCAGCAGCTCTATCGGGCCGGCCGTAGTGTGCACGACACAAACACAATGCAGCAGCTCTATCGGGCCGGCCGTAGTGTGCGCGACACAAACACAATGCAGCAGCTCTATCGGGCCGGCCGTAGTGTGCGCGATGCAAACACAATGCAGCAGCTCTATCGGGCCGGCCGTAGTGTGCGCGACACAAACACAATGCAGCAGCTCTATCGGGCCGGCCGTAGTGTGTGACACAAACACAATGCAGCAGCGCTATCGGGCCGGCCGTAGTGTGCGACACAAACACAATGCAGCAGCGCTATCGGGCCGGCCGTAGTGTGCGACACAAACACAATGCAGCAGCGCTATCGGGCCGGCCGTAGTGTGCGCGACACAAACACAATGCAGCAGCTCTATCGGGCCGGCCGTAGTGCGCGCGACACAAACACAATGCAGCAGCGCTATCGGGCCGGCCGTAGTGTGCGCGACACAAACACAATGCAGCAGCTCTATCGGGCCGGCCGTAGTGTGCGCGACACAAACACAATGCAGCAGCTCTATCGGGCCGGCCGTAGTGTGCGCGACACAAACACAATGCAGCAGCTCTATCGGGCCGGCCGTAGTGTGCGCGACACAAACACAATGCAGCAGCTCTATCGGGCCGGCCGTAGTGTGCGCGACACAAACACAATGCAGCAGCGCTATCGGGCCGGCCGTAGTGTGCGCGACACAAACACAATGCAGCAGCTCTATCGGGCCGGCCGTAGTGTGCGCGACACAAACACAATGCAGCAGCTCTATCGGGCCGGCCGTAGTGTGCGCGATGCAAACACAATGCAGCAGCTCTATCGGGCCGGCCGTAGTGTGCGCGACACAAACACAATGCAGCAGCTCTATCGGGCCGGCCGTAGTGTGCGACACAAACACAATGCAGCAGCTCTATCGGGCCGGCCGTAGTGTGCGACACAAACACAATGCAGCAGCGCTATCGGGCCGGCCGTAGTGTGCGCGACACAAACACAATGCAGCAGCTGTATCGGGCCGGCCGTAGTGTGAGACACAAACACAATGCAGCAGCTCTATCGGGCCGGCCGTAGTGTGCGCGACACAAACACAATGCAGCAGCTCTATCGGGCCGGCCGTAGTGTGCGACACAAACACAATGCAGCAGCTCTATCGGGCCGGCCGTAGTGTGAGACACAAACACAATGCAGCAGCTCTATCGGGCCGGCCGTAGTGTGCGCGACACAAACACAATGCAGCAGCTCTATCGGGCCGGCCGTAGTGTGCGACACAAACACAATGCAGCAGCTCTATCGGGCCGGCCGTAGTGTGCGACACAAACACAATGCAGCAGCGCTATCGGGCCGGCCGTAGTGTGCGACACAAACACAATGCAGCAGCTCTATCGGGCCGGCCGTAGTGTGAGACACAAACACAATGCAGCAGCTCTATCGGGCCGGCCGTAGTGTGCGCGACACAAACACAATGCAGCAGCTCTATCGGGCCGGCCGTAGTGTGCGACACAAACACAATGCAGCAGCTCTATCGGGCCGGCCGTAGTGTGTGCGACACAAACACAATGCAGCAGCTCTATCGGGCCGGCCGTAGTGTGCGCGACACAAACACAATGCAGCAGCTCTATCGGGCCGGCCGTAGTGTGCGCGACACAAACACAATGCAGCAGCTCTATCGGGCCGGCCATAGTGTGCGCGACACAAACACAATGCAGCAGCTCTATCGGGCCGGCCGTAGTGTGCGCGACACAAACACAATGCAGCAGCGCTATCGGGCCGGCCGTAGTGTGCGCGACACAAACACAATGCAGCAGCGCTATCGGGCCGGCCGTAGTGTGCGCGACACAAACACAATGCAGCAGCTCTATCGGGCCGGCCGTAGTGTGCGCGACACAAACACAATGCAGCAGCGCTATCGGGCCGGCCGTAGTGTGCGCGACACAAACACAATGCAGCAGCTCTATCGGGCCGGCCGTAGTGTGAGACACAAACACAATGCAGCAGCTCTATCGGGCCGGCCGTAGTGTGCGCGACACAAACACAATGCAGCAGCTCTATCGGGCCGGCCGTAGTGTGCGCGACACAAACACAATGCAGCAGCTCTATCGGGCCGGCCGTAGTGTGCGCGACACAAACACAATGCAGCAGCTCTATCGGGCCGGCCGTAGTGTGCGCGACACAAACACAATGCAGCAGCTCTATCGGGCCGGCCGTAGTGTGCGCGACACAAACACAATGCAGCAGCTCTATCGGGCCGGCCGTAGTGTGCGACACAAACACAATGCAGCAGCTCTATCGGGCCGGCCGTAGTGTGCGCGACACAAACACAATGCAGCAGCTCTATCGGGCCGGCCGTAGTGTGCGCGACACAAACACAATGCAGCAGCGCTATCGGGCCGGCCGTAGTGCGCGACACAAACACAATGCAGCAGCTCTATCGGGCCGGCCGTAGTGTGCGACACAAACACAATGCAGCAGCTCTATCGGGCCGGCCGTAGTGTGCGCGACACAAACACAATGCAGCAGCTCTATCGGGCCGGCCGTAGTGTGCGACACAAACACAATGCAGCAGCTCTATCGGGCCGGCCGTAGTGTGCGCGACACAAACACAATGCAGCAGCTCTATCGGGCCGGCCGTAGTGCGCGCGACACAAACACAATGCAGCAGCTCTATCGGGCCGGCTGTAGTGTGCGCGACACAAACACAATGCAGCAGCTCTATCGGGCCGGCCGTAGTGTGCGACACAAACACAATGCAGCAGCTCTATCGGGCCGGCCGTAGTGTGCGACACAAACACAATGCAGCAGCTCTATCGGGCCGGCCGTAGTGTGCGACACAAACACAATGCAGCAGCTCTATCGGGCCGGCCGTAGTGTGCGCGATGCAAACACAATGCAGCAGCTCTATCGGGCCGGCCGTAGTGTGCGACACAAACACAATGCAGCAGCTCTATCGGGCCGGCCGTAGTGTGCGACACAAACACAATGCAGCAGCTCTATCGGGCCGGCCGTAGTGTGCGACACAAACACAATGCAGCAGCTCTATCGGGCCGGCCGTAGTGTGTGCGACACAAACACAATGCAGCAGCTCTATCGGGCCGGCCGTAGTGTGCGCGACACAAACACAATGCAGCAGCTCTATCGGGCCGGCCGTAGTGTGCGCGATGCAAACACAATGCAGCAGCTCTATCGGGCCGGCCGTAGTGTGCGCGACACAAACACAATGCAGCAGCCCTATCGGGCCGGCCGTAGTGTGCGACACAAACACAATGCAGCAGCTCTATCGGGCCGGCCGTAGTGTGAGACACAAACACAATGCAGCAGCTCTATCGGGCCGGCCGTAGTGTGTGCGACACAAACACAATGCAGCAGCTCTATCGGGCCGGCCGTAGTGCGCGCGACACAAACACAATGCAGCAGCTCTATCGGGCCGGCCGTAGTGTGCGCGACACAAACACAATGCAGCAGCTCTATCGGGCCGGCCGTAGTGTGCGACACAAACACAATGCAGCAGCTCTATCGGGCCGGCCGTAGTGTGCGACACAAACACAATGCAGCAGCTCTATCGGGCCGGCCGTAGTGTGCGCGATGCAAACACAATGCAGCAGCTCTATCGGGCCGGCCGTAGTGTGCGACACAAACACAATGCAGCAGCTCTATCGGGCCGGCCGTAGTGTGCGCGACACAAACACAATGCAGCAGCTCTATCGGGCCGGCCGTAGTGTGCGCGATGCAAACACAATGCAGCAGCTCTATCGGGCCGGCCGTAGTGTGTGCGACACAAACACAATGCAGCAGCGCTATCGGGCCGGCCGTAGTGTGAGACGCAAACACAATGCAGCAGCTCTATCGGGCCGGCCGTAGTGTGCGACACAAACACAATGCAGCAGCGCTATCGGGCCGGCCGTAGTGTGCGCGACACAAACACAATGCAGCAGCTCTATCGGGCCGGCCGTAGTGTGCGCGACACAAACACAATGCAGCAGCTCTATCGGGCCGGCCGTAGTGTGAGACACAAACACAATGCAGCAGCTCTATCGGGCCGGCCGTAGTGTGCGCGACACAAACACAATGCAGCAGCCCTATCGGGCCGGCCGTAGTGTGCGACACAAACACAATGCAGCAGCTCTATCGGGCCGGCCGTAGTGTGCGACACAAACACAATGCAGCAGCTCTATCGGGCCGGCCGTAGTGTGCGACACAAACACAATGCAGCAGCTCTATCGGGCCGGCCGTAGTGTGCGCGACACAAACACAATGCAGCAGCGCTATCGGGCCGGCCGTAGTGTGCGACACAAACACAATGCAGCAGCTCTATCGGGCCGGCCGTAGTGTGCGACACAAACACAATGCAGCAGCTCTATCGGGCCGGCCGTAGTGTGTGCGACACAAACACAATGCAGCAGCTCTATCGGGCCGGCTGTAGTGTGCGCGACACAAACACAATGCAGCAGCGCTATCGGGCCGGCCGTAGTGTGCGACACAAACACAATGCAGCAGCTCTATCGGGCCGGCCGTAGTGTGCGCGACACAAACACAATGCAGCAGCCCTATCGGGCCGGCCGTAGTGTGCGACACAAACACAATGCAGCAGCCCTATCGGGCCGGCCGTAGTGTGCGACACAAACACAATGCAGCAGCTCTATCGGGCCGGCCGTAGTGTGCGCGACACAAACACAATGCAGCAGCTCTATCGGGCCGGCCGTAGTGTGTGCGACACAAACACAATGCAGCAGCTCTATCGGGCCGGCCGTAGTGTGCGCGACGCAAACACAATGCAGCAGCTCTATCGGGCCGGCCGTAGTGTGCGCGACGCAAACACAATGCAGCAGCTCTATCGGGCCGGCCGTAGTGTGCGCGACACAAACACAATGCAGCAGCTCTATCGGGCCGGCCGTAGTGTGCGACACAAACACAATGCAGCAGCTCTATCGGGCCGGCCGTAGTGTGCGCGACACAAACACAATGCAGCAGCTCTATCGGGCCGGCCGCAGTTTGCGCGCCACAAACACAATGCAGCAGCTCTATCGGGCCGGCCGTAGTGTGCGACACAAACACAATGCAGCAGCTCTATCGGGCCGGCCGTAGTGTGCGCGACACAAACACAATGCAGCAGCTCTATCGGGCCGGCCGTAGTGTGCGACACAAACACAATGCAGCAGCTCTATCGGGCCGGCCGTAGTGTGCGCGACACAAACACAATGCAGCAGCTCTATCGGGCCGGCCGTAGTGTGCGCGACACAAACACAATGCAGCAGCTCTATCGGGCCGGCCGTAGTGTGCGACACAAACACAATGCAGCAGCTCTATCGGGCCGGCCGTAGTGCGCGCGACACAAACACAATGCAGCAGCTCTATCGGGCCGGCCGTAGTGTGCGCGACACAAACACAATGCAGCAGCTCTATCGGGCCGGCCGTAGTGTGCGCGACACAAACACAATGCAGCAGCGCTATCGGGCCGGCCGTAGTGTGCGCGACACAAACACAATGCAGCAGCTCTATCGGGCCGGCCGTAGTGTGCGACACAAACACAATGCAGCAGCTCTATCGGGCCGGCCGTAGTGTGCGCGATGCAAACACAATGCAGCAGCTCTATCGGGCCGGCCGTAGTGTGTGCGACACAAACACAATGCAGCAGCGCTATCGGGCCGGCCGTAGTGTGTGCGACACAAACACAATGCAGCAGCTCTATCGGGCCGGCCGTAGTGTGTGCGACACAAACACAATGCAGCAGCGCTATCGGGCCGGCCGTAGTGTGTGCGCGACACAAACACAATGCAGCAGCTCTATCGGGCCGGCCGTAGTGTGCGCGACACAAACACAATGCAGCAGCTCTATCGGGCCGGCCGTAGTGCGCGCGACACAAACACAATGCAGCAGCTCTATCGGGCCGGCCGTAGTGTGCGCGACACAAACACAATGCAGCAGCTCTATCGGGCCGGCCGTAGTGTGCGACACAAACACAATGCAGCAGCTCTATCGGGCCGGCCGTAGTGTGCGCGACACAAACACAATGCAGCAGCGCTATCGGGCCGGCCGTAGTGTGCGACACAAACACAATGCAGCAGCTCTATCGGGCCAGCCGTAGTGTGCGACACAAACACAATGCAGCAGCTCTATCGGGCCGGCCGTAGTGTGCGCGATGCAAACACAATGCAGCAGCTCTATCGGGCCGGCCATAGTGTGCGACACAAACACAATGCAGCAGCTCTATCGGGCCGGCCATAGTGTGCGACACAAACACAATGCAGCAGCTCTATCGGGCCGGCCGTAGTGTGCGCGACACAAACACAATGCAGCAGCGCTATCGGGCCGGCCGTAGTGTGCGACACAAACACAATGCAGCAGCTCTATCGGGCCGGCCGTAGTGTGCGCGATGCAAACACAATGCAGCAGCTCTATCGGGCCGGCCGTAGCGCGCGACACAAACACAATGCAGCAGCTCTATCGGGCCGGCCGTAGTGTGCGACACAAACACAATGCAGCAGCTCTATCGGGCCGGCCGTAGTGTGCGACGCAAACACAATGCAGCAGCTCTATCGGGCCGGCCGTAGTGTGCGACACAAACACAATGCAGCAGCTCTATCGGGCCGGCCGTAGTGTGCGACACAAACACAATGCAGCAGCGCTATCGGGCCGGCCGTAGTGTGCGCGACACAAACACAATGCAGCAGCGCTATCGGGCCGGCCATAGTGTGCGCGACGCAAACACAATGCAGCAGCTCTATCGGGCCGGCCGTAGTGTGAGACACAAACACAATGCAGCAGCTCTATCGGGCCGGCCGTAGTGTGCGCGACACAAACACAATGCAGCAGCGCTATCGGGCCGGCCGTAGTGTGTGCGACACAAACACAATGCAGCAGCTCTATCGGGCCGGCCGTAGTGTGCGACACAAACACAATGCAGCAGCTCTATCGGGCCGGCCGTAGTGTGCGCGACACAAACACAATGCAGCAGCCCTATCGGGCCGGCCGTAGTGTGCGCGACACAAACACAATGCAGCAGCTCTATCGGGCCGGCCGTAGTGTGCGACACAAACACAATGCAGCAGCGCTATCGGGCCGGCCGTAGTGTGCGACACAAACACAATGCAGCAGCTCTATCGGGCCGGCCGTAGTGTGCGACACAAACACAATGCAGCAGCTCTATCGGGCCGGCCGTAGTGTGCGCGACACAAACACAATGCAGCAGCTCTATCGGGCCGGCCGTAGTGTGCGACACAAACACAATGCAGCAGCGCTATCGGGCCGGCCGTAGTGTGAGACACAAACACAATGCAGCAGCTCTATCGGGCCGGCCGTAGTGTGTGCGACACAAACACAATGCAGCAGCTCTATCGGGCCGGCCGTAGTGTGTGCGACACAAACACAATGCAGCAGCTCTATCGGGCCGGCCGTAGTGTGTGCGACACAAACACAATGCAGCAGCTCTATCGGGCCGGCCGTAGTGTGCGCGACACACACACAATGCAGCAGCTCTATCGGGCCGGCCGTAGTGTGTGCGACACAAACACAATGCAGCAGCTCTATCGGGCCGGCTGTAGTGTGCGCGACGCAAACACAATGCAGCAGCTCTATCGGGCCGGCCGTAGTGTGCGCGACACAAACACAATGCAGCAGCTCTATCGGGCCGGCCGTAGTGTGCGCGACACAAACACAATGCAGCAGCTCTATCGGGCCGGCCGTAGTGTGCGACACAAACACAATGCAGCAGCTCTATCGGGCCGGCCGTAGTGTGCGACACAAACACAATGCAGCAGCTCTATCGGGCCGGCCGTAGTGTGCGCGATGCAAACACAATGCAGCAGCTCTATCGGGCCGGCCGTAGTGTGCGACGCAAACACAATGCAGCAGCTCTATCGGGCCGGCCGTAGTGTGCGACACAAACACAATGCAGCAGCTCTATCGGGCCGGCCGTAGTGTGCGACACAAACACAATGCAGCAGCTCTATCGGGCCGGCCGTAGTGTGCGACACAAACACAATGCAGCAGCTCTATCGGGCCGGCCGTAGTGCGCGCGACACAAACACAATGCAGCAGCTCTATTGGGCCGGCCGTAGTGTGCGACACAAACACAATGCAGCAGCTCTATCGGGCCGGCCGTAGTGTGCGACACAAACACAATGCAGCAGCTCTATCGGGCCGGCTGTAGTGCGCGCGACACAAACACAATGCAGCAGCTCTATCGGGCCGGCCGTAGTGTGCGCGATGCAAACACAATGCAGCAGCTCTATCGGGCCGGCCGTAGTGTGCGCGACACAAACACAATGCAGCAGCTCTATCGGGCCGGCCGTAGTGTGCGCGACACAAACACAATGCAGCAGCTCTATCGGGCCGGCCGTAGTGTGCGACACAAACACAATGCAGCAGCTCTATCGGGCCGGCCGTAGTGTGCGACACAAACACAATGCAGCAGCTCTATCGGGCCGGCCATAGTGTGCGACACAAACACAATGCAGCAGCTCTATCGGGCCGGCCGTAGTGTGCGCGACGCAAACACAATGCAGCAGCTCTATCGGGCCGGCCGTAGTGTGCGTGACACAAACACAATGCAGCAGCTCTATCGGGCCGGCCGTAGTGTGCGCGAGCGATGAAGAGCGACCGCGCGATATAATTTTGAGCTGACAAATAAGTCTGTTTTTTCGCGTGTTGGCCGCGTCACGTGAGCGGTTTAGCCAATGAGGGTGAACCAGCCTGGTGACACGTCCTCCACGCCTTAATCTCGGGTGTGCATCGGGTGTGCATCGGGTGTGCATCGGGTGTGCCTGCACTTTAAACCATGCATGGGTTATTCATCACTAATTTGTTCCTAGCTCTTGCTTCGGCTGGAGAGCTGCATGCTGGGAGTTGTAGTTCTGTCACTGGAAGCTGTGGCAAGAAGCAGGGCTCTGCCAGGTGCTGCAGGACTACAAGTCCCAGCATGCAGCGCGGCTCCTCCTCTTTTCCCTTATGTCTTGGGACTCACAGACCTGATCTCCTTCTGATCTGCAGCAGCACAGGGGGAGCACCATGTCTGCAGGGGGGAAGGTGAGGGGGGGAAGGTGAGGGGGGGAAGGTGAGGGGGGGAGCACCATGTCTGCAGGGGGGAAGGTGAGGGGGGGAGCACCATGTCTGCAGGGGGGAAGGTGAGGGGGGAGCACCATGTCTGCAGGGGGGAAGGTGAGGGGGGAGCACCATGTCTGCAGGGGGGAAGGTGAGGGGGGGAGCACCATGTCTGCAGGGGGGATGGTGAGGGGGGAGCACCATGTCTGCAGGGGGGAAGGTGAGGGGGGAGCACCATGTCTGCAGGGGGGAAGGTGAGGGGGGGGAGCACCATGTCTGCAGGGGGGAAGGTGAGGGGGGGGAGCACCATGTCTGCAGGGGGGAAGGTGAGGGGGGAGCACCATGTCTGCAGGGGGGAAGGTGAGGGGGAGCACCATGTCTGCAGGGGGGAAGGTGAGGAGGAGCACCATGTCTGCAGGGGGGAAAGTGAGGGGGGAGCACCATGTCTGCAGGGGGGAAGGTGAGGGGGGAGCACCATGTCTGCAGGGGGGAAGGTGAGGGGGGGAGCACCATGTCTGCAGGGGGGAAGGTGAGGGGGAGCACCATGTCTGCAGGGGGGAAGGTGAGGGGGGAGCACCATGTCTGCAGGGGGGAAGGTGAGGGGGGAGCACCATGTCTGCAGGGGGGAAGGTGAGGGGGGAGCACCATGTCTGCAGGGGGGAAGGTGAGGGGGGGAGCACCATGTCTGGAGGGGGGAGCACCATGTCTGCAGGGGGGAAGGTGAGGGGGGAGCACCATGTCTGCAGGGGGGAAGGTGAGGGGGGGAGCACCATGTCTGCAGGGGGGAAGGTGAGGGGGGGAGCACCATGTCTGCAGGGGGGAAGGTGAGGGGGGAGCACCATGTCTGCAGGGGGGAAGGTGAGGGGGAGCACCATGTCTGCAGGGGGGAAGGTGAGGGGGAGCACCATGTCTGCAGGGGGGAAGGTGAGGGGGGAGCACCATGTCTGCAGGGGGGAAGGTGAGGGGGGAGCACCATGTCTGCAGGGGGGAAGGTGAGGGGGGGAGCACCATGTCTGCAGGGGGGAAAGTGAGGGGGGAGCACCATGTCTGCAGGGGGGAAGGTGAGGGGGGAGCACCATGTCTGCAGGGGGGAAGGTGAGGGGGGAGCACCATGTCTGCAGGGGGGAAGGTGAGGGGGGAGCACCATGTCTGCAGGGGGGAAGGTGAGGGGGGGGAGCACCATGTCTGCAGGGGGGAAGGTGAGGGGGGAGCACCATGTCTGCAGGGGGGAAAGTGAGGGGGGAGCACCATGTCTGCAGGGGGGAAAGTGAGGGGGGAGCACCATGTCTGCAGGGGGGAAGGTGAGGGGGGAGCACCATGTCTGCAGGGGGGAAGGTGAGGGGGGAGCACCATGTCTGCAGGGGGGAAGGTGAGGGGGGGAGCACCATGTCTGCAGGGGGGAAGGTGAGGGGGGAGCACCATGTCTGCAGGGGGGAAGGTGAGGGGGGAGCACCATGTCTGCAGGGGGGAAGGTGAGGGGGGAGCACCATGTCTGCAGGGGGGAAGGTGAGGGGGGAGCACCATGTCTGCAGGGGGGAAGTGAGGGGGAGCACCATGTCTGCAGGGGGGAAGGTGAGGGGGAGCACCATGTCTGCAGGGGGGAAGGTGAGGGGGGGGAGCACCATGTCTGCAGGGGGGAAGGTGAGGGGGGGAGCACCATGTCTGCAGGGGGGAAAGTGAGGGGGGAGCACCATGTCTGCAGGGGGGAAAGTGAGGGGGGAGCACCATGTCTGCAGGGGGGAAGGTGAGGGGGCAGCACCATGTCTGCAGGGGGGAAGGTGAGGGGGGAGCACCATGTCTGCAGGGGGGAAGGTGAGGGGGGAGCACCATGTCTGCAGGGGGGAAGTGAGGGGGAGCACCATGTCTGCAGGTGGGAAGGTGAGGGCACCATGTCTGCAGGGGGGAAGGTGAGGGGGGAGCACCATGTCTGCAGGGGGGAAGGTGAGGGGGAGCACCATGTCTGCAGAGGGGAAGGTGAGGGGGGGAGCACCATGTCTGCAGAGGGGAAGTTGAGGGGGGGAGCACCATCTCTGCAGGGTGGAAGGTGAGGGGGGAGCACCATGTCTGCAGGTGGGAAGGTGAGGGGGGAGCACCATGTCTGCAGGTGGGAAGGTGAGGGGGGAGCACCATGTCTGCAGGTGGGAAGGTGAGGGGAGAGCACCATGTCTGCAGGGGGGAAGGTGAGGGGGGAGCACCATGTCTGCAGGGGGGAAGGTGAGGGGGGAGCACCATGTCTGCAGGGGGGAAGGTGAGGGGGAGCACCATGTCTGCAGGTGGGAAGGTGAGGGGGGTAGCACCATGTCTGCAGGGGGGAAGGTGAGGGGGGGAGCACCATGTCTGCAGGGGGGAAGGTGAGGGGGGGAGCACCATGTCTGCAGGGGGGAAGGTGAGGGGGGAGCACCATGTCTGCAGGGGGGAAGGTGAGGGGGGAGCACCATGTCTGCAGGGGGGAAGGTGAGGGGGGAGCACCATGTCTGCAGGGGGGAAGGTGAGGGGGGAGCACCATGTCTGCAGGGGGGAAGGTGAGGGGGGAGCACCATATCTGCAGGGGGGAAGGTGAGGGGGAGCACCATGTCTGCAGGGGGGAAGGTGAGGGGGGGAGCACCATGTCTGCAGGGGGGGAGCACCATGTCTGCAGGGGGGAAAGTGAGGGGGGAGCACCATGTCTGCAGGGGGGAAAGTGAGGGGGGAGCACCATGTATGCAGGGGGGAAGGTGAGGGGGCAGCACCATGTCTGCAGGGGGGAAGGTGAGGGGGGAGCACCATGTCTGCAGGGGGGAAGGTGAGGGGGGAGCACCATGTCTGCAGGGGGGAAGTGAGGGGGAGCACCATGTCTGCAGGTGGGAAGGTGAGGGCACCATGTCTGCAGGGGGGAAGGTGAGGGGGGAGCACCATGTCTGCAGGGGGGAAGGTGAGGGGGAGCACCATGTCTGCAGAGGGGAAGGTGAGGGGGGGAGCACCATGTCTGCAGAGGGGAAGGTGAGGGGGGGAGCACCATGTCTGCAGAGGGGAAGTTGAGGGGGGGAGCACCATCTCTGCAGGGTGGAAGGTGAGGGGGGAGCACCATGTCTGCAGGGGGGAAGGTGAGGGGGGAGTACCATGTATGCAGGGGGGAAGGTGAGGGGGGAGTACCATGTCTGCAGGGGGGAAGGTGAGGGGAGCACCATGTCTGCAGGTGGGAAGGTGAGGGGGGAGCACCATGTCTGCAGGTGGGAAGGTGAGGGGGGAGCACCATGTCTGCAGGTGGGAAGGTGAGGGGAGAGCACCATGTCTGCAGGGGGGAAGGTGAGGGGGGAGCACCATGTCTGCAGGGGGGAAGGTGAGGGGGGAGCACCATGTCTGCAGGGGGGAAGGTGAGGGGGAGCACCATGTCTGCAGGTGGGAAGGTGAGGGGGGTAGCACCATGTCTGCAGGGGGGAAGGTGAGGGGGGGAGCACCATGTCTGCAGGGGGGAAGGTGAGGGGGGGAGCACCATGTCTGCAGGGGGGAAGGTGAGGGGGGGAGCACCATGTCTGCAGGGGGGATGGTGAGGGGGGAGCACCATGTCTGCAGGGGGGAAGGTGAGGGGGGAGCACCATGTCTGCAGGGGGGAAGGTGAGGGGGGAGCACCATGTCTGCAGGGGGGAAGGTGAGGGGGGAGCACCATGTCTGCAGGGGGGAAGGTGAGGGGGGAGCACCATATCTGCAGGGGGGAAGGTGAGGGGGAGCACCATGTCTGCAGGGGGGAAGGTGAGGGGGGGAGCACCATGTCTGCTGGGGGGAAAGTGAGGGGGGAGCACCATGTCTGCAGGGGGGAAGGTGAGGGGGGAGCACCATGTCTTCAGGGGGGAAGGTGAGGGGGGGAGCACCATGTCTGCAGGGGGGAAGGTGAGGGGGGGAGCACCATGTCTGCAGGTGGGGAGCACCATGTCTGAAGGGGGAAAGTGAGGGGGGAGCACCATGTCTGCAGGGGGGAAGTGAGGGGGAGCACCATGTCTGCAGGTGGGAAGGTGAGGGCACCATGTCTGCAGGGGGGAAGGTGAGGGGGGGAGCACCATGTCTGCAGGGGGGAAGGTGAGGGGGGGAGCACCATGTCTGCAGGGGGGAAAGTGAGGGGGGAGCACCATGTCTGCAGGGGGGAAAGTGAGGGGGGAGCACCATGTCTGCAGGGGGGAAGGTGAGGGGGGAGCACCATGTCTGCAGGGGGGAAGGAGAGGGGGGAAGCACCATGTCTGCAGGGGGGAAAGTGAGGGGGGAGCACCATGTCTGCAGGGGGGAAGGTGGGGGGGGAGCACCATGTCTGCAGGGGGGAAGGTGAGGGGGGGAGCACCATGTCTGCAGGGGGGAAGGTGAGGGGGTGAGCACCATGTCTGCAGTGGGGAAGGTGAGGGGGGGAGCACCATCTCTGCAGGGGGGAAGGTGAGGGGGGGAGCACCATGTCTGCAGGGGGGAAGGTGAGGGGGGAGCACCATGTCTGCAGGGGGGAAGGTGAGGGGGAGCACCATGTCTGCAGGGGGGAAGGTGAGGGGGGAGCACCATGTCTGCAGGTGGGAAGGTGAGGGGGGAGCACCATGTCTGCAGGTGGGAAGGTGAGGGGGGAAGGTGAGGGGGGAGCACCATGTCTGCAGGTGGGAAGGTGAGGGGGGAGCACCATGTCTGCAGGTGGGAAGGTGAGGGGGGGAGCACCATGTCTGCAGGGGGGAAGGTGAGGGGGGGAGCACCATGTCTGCAGGGGGGAAGGTGAGGGGGGGGAGCACCATGTCTGCAGGGGGGAAGGAGAGGGGGGGGAGCACCATGTCTGCAGGGGGGAAGGTGAGGGGGGGGAGCACCATGTCTGCAGGGGGGAAGGTGAGGGGGGAGCACCATGTCTGCAGGGGGGAAGGTGAGGGGGGGAGCACCATGTCTGCAGGGGGGAAGGTGAGGGGGGGGAGCACCATGTCTGCAGGGGGGAAGGTGAGGGGGGGGAGCACCATGTCTGCAGGGGGGAAGGAGAGGGGGGGGAGCACCATGTCTGCAGGGGGGAAGGTGAGGGAGGGGAGCACCATGTCTACAGGGGGGAAGGTGAGGGGGGAGCACCATGTCTGCAGGGGGGAAGGTGAGGGGGGGAGCACCATGTCTGCAGGGGGGAAGGTGAGGGGGGGAGCACCATGTCTGCAGGGGTTAAGGTGAGGGGGGGAGCACCATGTCTGCAGGGGGGAAGGTGAGGGGGGGGAGCACCATGTCTGCAGGGGGGAAGGTGAGGAGGGTGAGCACCATGTCTGCAGGGGGGAAGGTGAGGGGGGGAGCACCATGTCTGCAGGGGGGAAGGTGAGGGGGGGGAGCACCATGTCTGCAGGAGGGAAGGTGAGGGGGGGGAGCACCATGTCTGCAGGGGGGAAGGTGAGGGGGGGAGCACCATGTCTGCAGAGGGGAAGGTGAGGCGGGAGCACCATGTCTGCAGAGGGGAAGGTGAGGGGGGGAGCACCATGTCTGCAGGGGGAAAGTTGAGGGGGGGAGCACCATGTCTGCAGGGGGAAAGGTGAGGGGGGAGAGCACCATGTCTGCAGGGGGGAAGAAGGTGAGGGGGGAGAGCACCATGTCTGCAGGGGGGAAGAAGGTGAGGGGGAGCACCATGTCTGCAGGTGGGAAGGTGAGGGGGGAGCACCATGTCTGCAGGTGGGAAGGTGAGGGGGGGAGCACCATGTCTGCAGGGGGGAAGGTGAGGGGGGAGCACCATGTCTGCAGGGGGGAAGGTGAGGGGGGAGCACCATGTCTGCAGGGGGGAGGGTGAGGGGGGAGCACCATGTCTGCAGGGGGGAAGGTGAGGGGGGGGAGCACCATGTCTGCAGGGGGGAAGGTGAGGGGGGGAGCACCATGTCTGCAGGGGGGAAGGTGAGGTGGGGGAGCACCATGTCTGCAGAGGGGAAGGTGAGGGGGGGAGCACCATGCCTGCAGGGGGGAAGGTGAGGGGGGGGAGCACCATGTCTGCAGGGGGGAAGGTGAGGGGGAGCACCATGTCTGCAGGGGGAAGGTGAGGGGGGGAGCACCATGTCTGCAGGGGGGAAGGTGAGGGGGGGAGCACCATGTCTGCAGGGGGGAAGGTGAGGGGGGTGAGCACCATGTCTGCAGGGGGAAGGTGAGGGGGGGAGCACCATGTCTGCAGGGGGAAGGTGAGGGGGGGAGCACCATGTCTGCAGGGGGGAAGGTGAGGGGGGGGAGCACCATGTCTGCAGGGGGGAAGGTGAGGGGGGGAGCACCATGTCTGCAGGGGGGAAGGTGAGGGGTGTGAGCACCATGTCTGCAGAGGGGAAGGTGAGGGGGGGAGCACCATGTCTGCAGAGGGGAAGTTGAGGGGGGGGAGCACCATGGCTGCAGGGGGGAAGTTGAGGGGGGGAGCACCATGTCTGCAGGGGGGAAGTTGAGGGGGGGAGCACCATGTCTGCTGAGGGGAAGGTGAGGGGGGGGCACCATGTCTGCAGGGGGGAAGGTGAGGGGGGGGAGCACCATGTCTGCAGGGGGGAAGGTGAGGGGGGGGAGCACCATGTCTGCAGGGGGGAAGGTGAGGGGGGGAGCACCATGTCTGCAGGGGGGAAGGTGAGGGGGGGGAGCACTATGTCTGCAGGGGGGGAGCACCATGTCTGCAGAGGGGAAGGTGAGGGGGGGAGCACCATGTCTGCAGAGGGGAAGGTGAGGGGGGGAGCACCATGTCTGCAGGGGGAAAGTTGAGGGGGGGAGCACCATGTCTGCAGGGGGAAAGGTGAGGGGGGAGAGCACCATGTCTGCAGGGGGGAAGAAGGTGAGGGGGAGCACCATGTCTGCAGGGGGGAAGAAGGTGAGGGGGAGCACCATGTCTGCAGGTGGGAAGGTGAGGGGGGAGCACCATGTCTGCAGGGGGGAAGGTGAGGGGGGGGAGCACCATGTCTGCAGGGGGGAAGGTGAGGGGGGGAGCACCATGTCTGCAGGGGGGAAGGTGAGGGGGGGAGCACCATGTCTGCAGGGGGGAAGGTGAGGGGGGGGAGCACCATGTCTGCAGGGGGGAAGGTGAGGGGGGGGAGCACCATGTCTGCAGGGGGGAAGGTGAGGGGGAGCACCATGTCTGCAGGGGGAAGGTGAGGGGGGGAGCACCATGTCTGCAGGGGGGAAGGTGAGGGGGGGGGGAGCACCATGTCTGCAGGGGGGAAGGTGAGGGGGGGAGCACCATGTCTGCAGGGGGAAGGTGAGGGGGGAGCACCATGTCTGCAGGGGGGAAGGTGAGGGGGGGAGCACCATGTCTGCAGGGGGGAAGGTGAGGGGGGGAGCACCATGTCTGCAGGGGGGAAGGTGAGGGGTGGGAGCACCATGTCTGCAGAGGGGAAGGTGAGGGGTGGGAGCACCATGTCTGCAGAGGGGAAGGTGAGGGGGGGAGCACCATGTCTGCTGAGGTGAAGGTGAGGGGGGGAGCACCATGTCTGCAGAGGGGAAGGTGAGGGGGGGAGCACCATGTCTGCAGGGGGAAAGTTGAGGGGGGGGAGCACCATGTCTGCAGGGGGAAAGGTGAGGGGGGAGAGCACCATGTCTGCAGGGGGGAAGAAGGTGAGGGGGGGGGGGAGCACCATGTCTGCAGGGGGGAAGAAGGTGAGGGGGGAGAGCACCATGTCTGCAGGGGGGAAGAAGGTGAGGGGGGAAGCACCATGTCTGCAGGGGGGAAGAAGGTGAGGGGGGAAGCACCATGTCTGCAGGGGGGAAGAAGGTGAGGGGGGGAAGCACCATGTCTGCAGGGGGGAAGAAGGTGAGGGGGGGAAGCACCATGTCTTCCGGGGGGGGGAAGAAGGTGAGGGGGGGAAGCACCATGTCTGCAGGGGGGGGAAGAAGGTGAGGGGGGGAAGCACCATGTCTGCAGGGGGGGGGGGAAGAAGGTGGGGGGGGGAAGAAGGTGAGGGGGGGAAGCACCATGTCTGCAGGGGGGGGAAGCACCATGTCTGCAGGGGGGGAGAAGGTGAGGGGGGGGGGAGAAGGTGAGGGGGGGAAGAAGGTGAGGGAGGGGAGCACCATGTCTGCAAGGGGAAGAAGGTGAGGGGGGAGCACCATGTCTGCAGGGGGGAAGAAGGTGAGGGGGGAGCACCATGTCTGCAGGGGGGGAAGAAGGTGAGGGGGGATCACCATGTCTGCAGGGGGGAAGAAGGTGAGGGGGGTGCACCATGTCTGCGGGGGAAGAAGGTGAGGGGGGGGGGAGCACCATGTCTGCAGGGGGGTTGAAGGTGGGGGGGGGAGCACCATGTCTGCAGCGGGGGTTGAAGGGGGGGGGGTAGCACCATGTCGGCAGGGGGGAGCATCATGTCTGCAGGGGGGTTGAAGGGGGGGGAAGCACCATGTCGGCAGGGGGGAAGGTTAAATGGTAAGAGAAAATGTAGCTACAACAAATGGGGAATTCAATGACGGATGCTCTGCAGATCGTCTAGGAAAGTGTCTAAAAAAGTAATGCTTAATAGTGTGATGCTCTGCGGGTCTCTGTGAGATATAGAGCAATGCACTGCAGATTTCTAAGTCACTTTGTCCTGGTGGGACGTGGAGCAGGAGGTGCTGATCGGGGGATACTTTGTGTTTCAGGGGCCGGTGACGTTTGAGGACATCGCGGTGCGTTTCTCGGAGGAGGAATGGGAGTATTTAGAAGAATGGCAGAAGCAGCTTTATAAGGAGGTCATGGTGGACAATTACCGGACTCTAACCTCTCTGGGTAAGGGGAGGAGGGCCGCTCTCTGGGAGAGGTGGGGGGCGCTTTGGTAAGGGGAGGAGGGCTGCTCTCTGGGGGAGGAGAGGAGGGCGGCAGCTCTCTGGGAGAGGTGGGGGCGCTTTGGGTAAGGGGAGGAGGGCTGCTCTCTGGGGGAGGAGAGGAGGGCTGCAGCTCTCTGGGAGATTTGGGGGGCGCTTTGGTAAGGGGAGGAGGGCTGCTCTCTGGGGGAGGAGAGGAGGGCGGTAGATTTCTGGGAGAGGTGGGGGGTGCTTTGGGTAAGGGGAGGAGGGCAGCTCTGGGGGAGGAGAGGAGGGCGGTAGCTCTGTGGGAGAGGTGGGGGGTGCTTTGGGTAAGGGGAGGAGGGCAGCTCTCTGGGGGACGTGGGGGCGCCCTGGGCGAGGAGGGGAGGGCGGCAGCTTTCTGGGTGAGGAGAGGAGGAGGGGCGCTCTTTATATGGCCGCATGCAACTGCGGCGTTATTTATATGGCCGCATGCAACTGCGGGGTTAAATACGTGGAGAGGCCCGACGCCAATTCAGACTCCAGCTTTTGGACATGTTGGCTCGGTACGCAGTAAAGGACCAACTCCTGTAGACACATGAATGATGCCCACAACGGTGGGATCTCAAAGGTCTAAGGTTTTTTGGTCTAGACCACTTCACAACAGGTCCTAGGAAAGGTGATTGGGATAGGTTGTTCCTCCAGCGAGAATGTCGCTGGATTTACGATCTTCCCACTCCGAGTCCGCATGGCCTGAATGAGGGATTTCTATACTCCCCGGTTGTGTAACCACTCATCACATAGGATAACAGCAGTAGGGCCCCACTGCAATCCATTGTTTTGCACCCCGTATAGGCTGTATGAAATCTGAGATGGGTCATCGCAGTATAACCAGATCCCCCCCCACCTTAAGTATGGTTAACGATTACTGCATCCTGTGTCTGCGTTTATTCCCTGGTAACACGTTTGATGCGCTCTCTCTCACTTAGATCAGTGACAATATCTAGAGATGAACTCCACAGATGAACTTCCAGTGTAGGAAGCTGAGGATTAATGAACTGGTGGCTAGCCAGGCCTGTGGATAGCCCATGGATAGCCCGTGGATAGCCAGGCCCGTGTTGGGTGTAACAAGTGAGGAACCATTCGAATTGTGTAACAGTTTTTTTTCCATAGATAACCTTGAATCAAAACCAGTCTCTTCTTAAGTATCGAATAGCGTTTATATTAACCAATTCCATGTCTCTCGAAGTAAAATGATGTATGAATTAGACAAACACTGAGTAATTAAGAGTCAGGGTATGTGCAAACGTAAGTGAAACCCTGGGTTTGTCAGCTAAATGAAAGGGAATTAGGTGGATCTTCAAGTGTGAGTGTGGGAGGCCCCACCCTATATAAAGATGAGAAACTTTGTGGGTTTGGTCTTCACCATATAGGTGTGTGGAAACACGTCATGCCAGGATCAAACGAAATATCTGAGTTATTGATGCTCATTGTCACGGTAGCTTGTGACAGGCTGTAATTTACACCAAAACTATATATAAATATATATATATATACCTGCGTTTGAACTGGGACGAGACTTAGATATAACAAATTGTATTTATTCCTTAGGATAGGTGAACACAACAGATATGTACAAATAACAGCAAAATATAGACACTTACTTAAAGATTAGGACAGAAGGCCATCAGGATACAGACTGGGCCACTTCTCCCATATTTCAGTTGACATCACAGCAATACATGCAGGACATGAACAACAAGAAGCCTTTGCATGCAGGCATCAAGACATTACATGAAGACTAACAAAGGAATATAGGGAACAGCAGTTTATATATCTTTTGTCCCTCTATTCTTAACCTTAAGCACCTGTGATTGGTTTTCAATTACCTCCAGCCAATCTTTCTACACATTTCAACACATGCCCCCCTGCTAGCTGGCACAGGCGCAGTAGAACTCTGGGGTCTCATTTCTGTAGCCCCACATATGCAAATGGAATGCCAGCCAGTCTACCCATTTGGCTTTCTGGCAGGAAAACCTTTGTTGGAAGGTGTTAAATGGAACACTTAAAAACTGCTCTGGTTTGAGCCGCAAATAAACAGTGAGGGTGACAAAACTCTTTGAACAATACTTAAGTCCTAGACATTCGGTCGCCTCTAGGGCCATCTGTTACATTATGGCCAAAGAAATTTCCTCTGGAATTTATCCATACCTTAGAATACAGTATTAAGCATAAAACATAGACGTATTGGGTCTAGCAGGTCCAAACTTCCCAGTTCTCATTGCCAGAACTGGGACACCATATGGTCCAAAAAGCGACTTGCTATGACCTACGGAACCGGAGTTACACAAATGCACATTAGATCATTTTTTACTTTAATACAAAAATCTCCGCTAAAAAAGAAATCTCAGCTTTTCACTAAATCCCCATTGAAAACAACGGCCAGCTCCGCCATAGACTTTCAATGGTAAATCGCCGCCATTGAAGTCAATGGGGTTTTTCTGCCATTGAAGTCTATGGGAAAAGTCCCGAACCTTCAAGGGGGTCCATACTCCGTCGGGTTGGTCCAGGCGGGTCAAGGATGGTTCTGCAGTGATGCCGGAGCAGTGGCTAAAGATACCCCAAACCTTGATCCGCTGAGCTCTCCGGAACCGGAGATATGGAGTACCAAATTTCAGCTTTTTCCACTTAGTCGTTTTTCAGAGCCGTTTTTGCTGCCTATGGCGCAACCCGCTCTATCTGGTTCGACTCTTATCGGGGGTCCAGGATTCGGGGACCCGGTGGTGGTCGAGTGGGGGGAAGCCCAGGAACTAGGGGCAAAAAGAATTTTATTCCTAGGTGCTCTAGAACTGTTTATTCCCACGCTAATTGACGTTGAACTTGACTCAAGTGATTTTAGCTCTTTTAAAGGACATTGTATCCGCTTTGCGGTTTGCGGTCTGGACGGCAGCCAACTTGTTCTTCGAAAGTTACCTCGAGGAATCTCCATTGAAGTCAATGGGCCCATTGACTTTCAATGGGAAACCGCCGCTCTCCCTCTCGGACGCCACCTGCTGGTCTTTACAGGAAACAGGACTAAAACAGCACAATTCTCCATTGGAATGCATTGAGCCCTAATGGCGGCCAATGGGGACCTGCAAAATGGTGCCTGAAAAGGCGGGAAAACTACACAAAGAGCTATAATCATTAAAGAACTATTAACCCTTGTGCTCCCGGATGGATTCTAGTGTGTGTGTGATGCAGACACTGATTAACACAGACATTACAATGGAACAGGGGAACAGGGGAAAATACATTTACAGGTCATAACAAGGGTTAAATCACATTTCTGGACCTCAGTTCAGTTAATCCCTTGTCTCCCTGGTGCGGTCAGGGGTGGCCAAATGGGGTGCAACCCCTTTAATACCGGGCCACCCCCTTTCTCCCTCTACACTCATCAGTCTAAAAAGAGTTACAAAACCATTTCTAAGGATTTGGGGCCCCACCAATCCACTGTCAAACAGAGAAAGTCCAAGACCACAGTCACTCTACTCAGGAGCGGTCGTCCTACCAAAATATCTCCAAGAACAAACCGCAAACCATCCAGTAAATCACAGATGACAGACGAGTCAACGGTTGAACTTTTTGGCCTTAATGAGAAACGTTATGTTTGGTGAAAACCGAACACTGCGTTCGGACAGAAGAACCTCATCCCAACCGTAAAGCATGGTGGTGGGAGTGTGATGATTTGGGGCTGCTTTGTTGCCTCAGGACCTGGATGGCTTGCCATTGACACAACCATGTTTTAGAATGGCCTAGTCAAAGTCCAGACCTAAAACCCATCGAAATGTTGTGGCAGGACCTGAAGTGAGTTGTCCATGCAAGGAAGTCCTCAAATGTCACTGAGTTGAAGCAGTTCTTGAGGATGGAATGGGCCCATCCACAAAGGTTGTAACACTATTCTCCCTTGTTACACCCAACCCACTCTGGCTATCCACCAGTTCATTAATCCTTGGCTTCCTACATTGGCAGTCCATCAGATAGTCTAGCGAGTGCACACAATTGGGGAATTTTCTTTGCCTACTCTCCTACGGAGAGAGACCCTCTGACTTGGAGCCATTTCTCTTGCCTCGGTTACAGTCCAGTTATTGGACACCCATGGGGATAAACCCGTGTTCCTATGTAAGATGTGAAGATTCCTCAGTGTGAGTTAGTCAGGACACATTGTCACAGTGCCTTAGTATCCTGGCACTTTTAGAAGTCCTGGACCTTTTAACTTTCTTTACTTATGTGTATAGGCAGTGGTCCTGTATAGTAACCCCCTTAAACTCCTAGTGTTAGGGTAGCACAAGGAGGGGTGGAGCCTCTAGCATGGAAAGGGGGGCCGACATCTTGTTTGAGACCCTCCGTTAATAATCATCAACATTCGTTGTATCTGGGTGGAAATCACAAGACAGGTGGGGTACCAGGGATGTAATTGTGATTAAAGTTTATTTTGTCTCTCCCCCCATGAGTGCTTCATGCCTGCCAAGCAACACGGCCCAATGTGCAACTCTCCCAACACCACCTCACACCCGGCAGATTTATTTATTGATCAATAACCTGGTATGCAAGGTAAAGCGCTTACATAAGATCCCTATACATGGCACATAAAGATGATTTAATAATCACAAATACCAATATTCCTATAGAGAAAGGTATATAATACACCATTGCTAATAGATGTATTTATTAGCGAGGAACCGCGCCAGTCTCTCCCTTGACTCTCCTATACCGCTCCCCAAAACGCTCACAGGTGCAAGGAGAGCAAAGCACCCTCATACAGTTACACGGAATGACACGGTGCATGCCTGTGTACCTGTTTGTAGACACTTGGTACATCCCTGATTCTCCGTTCTGTCTTATTTAAGAGATCAATGCCGCGATCCTTTTAATGGACAAACCTGGTCATCCTTCGTAGGCCAAGCTTTCACCGGCTCTTTAGACCTCACCAGTTTCTTTTTTACATGTTGAATCGGACGGCCCATGTGACGCTCTCACGGCCTATCCCATGTGATGTTCTCACGACCTATCCCATGTGACGCTCTCACAGCCTATCCCATGTGACGCTCTCACGGCCTATCCCATGTGACGTTCTCACGGCCTATCCCATGTGACGCTCTCACGGCCTATCCCATGTGACGCTCTCACGGCCTATCCCATGTGACGCTCTCACGGCCTATCCCATGTGACGCTCTCACGGCCTATCCCATGTGACGCTCTCACGGCCTATCCCATGTGACGCTCTCACGGCCTATCCCATGTGACGCTCTCACGGCCTATCCCATGTGACGCTCTCACGGCCTATCCCATGTGACGCTCTCACGGCCTATCCCATGTGACGCTCTCACGGCCTATCCCATGTGACGCTCTCACGGCCTATCCCATGTGACGCTCTCACGGCCTATCCCATGTGACGCTCTCACGGCCTATCCCATGTGACGCTCTCACGGCCTATCCCATGTGACGCTCTCACGGCCTATCCCATGTGACGCTCTCACGGCCTATACCATGTGACGCTCTCACGGCCTATCCCATTATAGTAGAGGCATTGTAACGCCGTGTCATGTTCGTATATACAGGTCTGCCGATGGTGAAACGTGAGGTTTTATCTATGATTGAACGAGGGGAGGTTCCGTGCTTCGATTCTCACTGGCAAACGGAAGTGAGGGATATTCACACCGGCGACCGCACTGGTAAGTAACAAACGGAGATAGATGGGTGCAGTGTGTGTGTGTGTGTGACAGTGTGACTGTGTGTGTGTGTGTGTGTGTGTGTGTGTGTGTGTGTGTGCAGCCAGTGTCCCCTGCAACGTTACTCTGTGTTAGATTTCCGGTCAGCAATAAAGATGGGTGGAGCAGCCGGCATCTGTTCCACGGATTAACGGCACAGGAGATCCTTGTGCTCAGAAAGGAGCACACCTGAGGTACCCTGGGAGATATGCTAATGAGATATGTAAAGTATATTTAAATGACTCACATCTCATCACCCTTCCTAAAAGTATTTCCATAAGAACTATATTGAGTTGACATCTAAGGCACCTTGTGCGGAATGGGGCACTGGTGTCAGGCCCAACAGCATTAGAACCAACAACCTCTGTTATCCTGGCAGCAGCTCTCACAGTGTGAGCTAAACCAGCTGCACCGCTTTGAGCTGTACTTCTCACACCGGCATCTTATCCATCTCTTGGCATATCTCACAGAGCCACTAAGAGTTTATAAAGAAATGCACAATCGTACCCATGCTTACAGCAAAGATTTGGTTTGGCTTTATTACGTTGGAAATGAAGCACGTCTTATTTAGCTACGGGACCTGTGAATAGGGGAGTGTTTGTCACTGAAGTGTTTCCTCTACCGTTACCCGGGGACGGGCACTGCCGAAAAATTATTCGTCATAACGGCATGAGATTTATTGTAATCGTATTCTGCACAATGAGAATCTGTTCAATAGGAAAATACATTATTTTTTCGTAATTTGTTAAAAAATGGGGGCGTGGCCACGACGGTGAGGTGAACGGCAGCTTAGTCTCTGAGCGCCACTCTCACCAGCGCTAAATAATTAAATAACTTCAATAGCAGCGCGAATATCACAGCGATTTCGAGTGCAAAACACCATTGAACATACGGTGATGGCGACGGACAAAGTAACTCGCAGAAAAACGCAACCAGTGTCTACATATTTCAAAAGAGGAGAAGCAGCACATGCAGCACCGGCAGATAAGATGGAGTCCCCTGCACAGCCCGCACTATCAGACACAGATGCGATGGCTTCCTGAGCAGACTAGGCGCAGGCGGAGCGACTCAGTGATCCCCCAGGTCAGCAGGAGAGGAGAGAAGATCGCCCACACTGACATGGAGCAGAGTGGGGGCTAACCGACCTGATGCGGAGGAGAGAACGGCGGCGAGCCCCAATTGATGTCCTCCCCTTGAGAGATGAACCTTGCCGCTTCCAAAGAAGATACGGAGATGCGGAGACGCAGCCTCTAACTATGCCTCCTAACTATGCATGTAGCTATACCTTGTAACTGTTCCCTCTAGCTGTGCTTTTAAATAGGATTCTAAATATGCCTCCTAGTAGCTATGCTTTCTAATTATACTTCTAAATATGCCCCCTGAATTTGCTCGTAGCTATGCTTTCTAATTATACTTCTAAATATGCCCCCTGACTTTGCTCGTAGCTATGCTTTCTAATTATACTTCTAAATATGCCCCCTGACTTTGCTCGTAGCTATGCTTTCTAATTATACTTCTAAATATGCCTCCTAGCTTTGCTCCTAGCTACGCTTTCTAATTATACTTCTAAATATGCCCCCTGACTTTGCTCGTAGCTATGCTTTCTAATTATACTTCTAAATATGCCCCCTGACTTTGCTCGTAGCTATGCTTTCTAATTATACTTCTAAATATGCCCCCTGACTTTGCTCGTAGCTATGCTTTCTAATTATACTTCTAAATATGCCCCCTGACTTTGCTCGTAGCTATGCTTTCTAATTATACTTCTAAACATGCCCCCTGACTTTGCTCGTAGCTATGCTTTCTAATTATACTTCTAAATATGCCCCCTGACTTTGCTCGTAGCTACGCTTTCTAATTATACTTCTAAATATGCCCCCTAGCTTTGCTCGTAGCTACGCTTTCTAATTATACTTCTAAATATGCCTCCTAGCTTTGCTCCTAGCTATGCTTTCTAATTATACTTCTAAATATGCCTCCTAGCTTTGCTCCTAGCTATGCTTTCTAATTATACTTCTAAATATGCCCCTGGCTTTGCTCGTAGCTATGCTTTCTAATTATACTTCTAAATATGCCCCCTGGCTTTGCTCGTAGCTACGCTTTCTAATTATACTTCTAAATATGCCTCCTAGCTTTGCTCCTAGCTACACTTCTCTCTGTATCTCTGCCGGATTCCTGGTACGCTGTATGTTCCCCTTACCTGCCCTTCGATCGATATGGGGCTTTACCGAGACCCAAATGGACCTGCCTCTGTGCTATATGGGGCTGCGGGGTTCCCCGGGTGAGGAGCTGATCCGCACGTGATTTTGGGACGGCGGCCATCTTGTCCGGCTCCTTCCCCGAAAAGAGCGGGAACTGCTCTGACTTTCGCGGCCGGTGGGGGTGACGTCACCCGGACGAGACGGCGCCGCGTCATCATCTCGCGAGACTTCCGTCTGTCCCACACGGGCTGTGTTAAAGTCACGGAACACAGCATGTCCTGCCCAGGAGGAAGACTACGATCGGGACATGGGGGGTGTGGGTGGGGAGGGTACAGAGGGGGGGGGGGCGTAGGGGGAGAGCACGAGGGGGGGACACGGGGGTAGCAGCCATGGGTCCACTCTCCCTTGAACCTCATCATAGGAAACACACGGACTAAGAAACAAGGAAGGTTACACGGCTTTGAGCACAGTTGTAGTTAAGTTGGTAAATATAGCTAGTTAAGTTACAGGGTATAGACTAAAGGCTCATACGCTCAGATTTATTAGTCTTAGTCGCTTATGGGGGGTTAGAGATTAGGGATGGAGAGGTTGTATAGTTTCTAGTTATATAGTTAAGTTGCTAAAGTAAGCTCTTTTTATGTTTTTGTATGTTAAATTGTTAAATGTTAAAATTGTATGTTACAGACGACGCTATATAATGTGAGTTTGAAAATATTGTAAATAATAATATATAAATAATATATATGGGGTATAAGGGCGTGCACAGGTGGGCGTTATATACTCGCTTAGACAGGTAACACATGTAATACATCTAGTAGATGAGAGTTAGGTAAGAAATATGAACTAGGTAAAGTTAGACAAGTAATAAAATTAGGGTTAGGCAATAAGTAATCTGTCATACGTAATAGGTATTTGGTAGCGTGTTCTAGTAAGTAATACCCAAGTTGAAGTACGTAAATAAGTAATAGTTCATCAGACGTGTGGTTACACACGAAAGCTGGAGGGACAATGTTAATGAATAAGATGTAAATAAAATAGGGTATTCAAAAATTGTAAATAAGTTAGTGCGGTAGATCGCTAAGAAGTTTAAAGATTAAAAAATCACTGAAGTTTAAGTTTTTGTTAAGTGACAGACGCGCGCCGGTGGGATTCGCTCCCGGCGTTGTGCATGCGTTGTGCATGCGTTGTGCATGCGTTCCTCGCATTGGTTCCTGATGAGTCAGGGCCATAAACAAGTCCCAAGGGGGTCAGCCCCCAGTGGGGAAGGCCGGCCGTTTCCAAAGGCCAGGCATAATGACCTACCCTTTGGGCGTCAGAGTCGCACTCGGGGGACCCCGAGTCGCGATCTGGTTTTTCGTTTATTTTTTATGATCATAACTTTGTTTAATTTATGTTTGGTATTTTGCTTTACCCCCTATGTGTTTCCCCTTGTACTGTGTCTCCCCCACCTTGTCCATCCCTCCCTACCCCCTCCTCGCCCGGAGGGGGAGGGCGTCGGGAAGCGGGAGTCGTACGGGACGGGCGCCCCAAGGATAGCGTCGAAATGAACCTACTCCCCCGTATCCTATACCTCTTCCAGACGTTACCAGTGCCACTCCGACTGAAGGGTCTGAAATCTCCAAATTTATCTGGGGAGGGAAAAAGCCGCGAGTCAACAAATTAAATATGAAAAGACCTGCCCTGGCGGGGGGACTAGCGGTACCCTGCCCGCTCTCATACTACAAAGCGGCTCAATTAAGCCAAATTGTACAATGCTAATCGAACCCGCAGCTGAAAAGATGGGCGGAGCTAGAGAGAGCTTCCTGTGCTCCATTAAAACTCTGCAGCTTGATTGGCTACCTAAAACCGCGCGATAATGCGCTGGCAGGCCGCTCTCCTCGATGACCAACTCGTTGTCTGTCTGGGAGGCTGCTAAGATTAAATACTCCCTCACAACAGGTAATTCCTCAATGTCCCCAATCTGGAACAATCCACGTTCGCTCCGGGCCTGCTAGGGGGAGATGCGTCAATTTGGAAACACAAAGGATTGATACGGATCAAAGACCTGGAGGTGGAGGGTTACAACAGAAAGATTAAAGCATTTCACCACGTCAGGTTAGAAAAAGGTAAAGGTCTGAGGCAGGGGGGGGGGGTGCTATCATGGGGGGGTGCTGCTATCATGGGGGGGAGGAAAAGGTCTGAGGGAGGGGGTGCTGCTATCAGGGAGGGGGGAGTAAAGGTCTTGAGGGAGGGGGGGGTAAAGGTCTGAGGGAGGAGGGGAGTAAAGGTCTGAGGAGGGGGGTGCTGCTATCGGGGGGAGAGTAAAGGTCTGAGGGAGGGGGTGCTGCTATCAGGGAGGGGGGGGGGTGCTGCTATCAGGGAGGGGGGGGGAGGAAAAGGTCTGAGGGAGGGGGGGTGCTGCTATCAGGGAGGGTGGAGGAAAAGGTCTGAGGGAGGGGGAGCTGCTATCAGGGAGGGGGGAGGAAAAGGTCTGAGGGGGGGGGGGTGCTGCTATCAGGGAGGGGGGGAGTAAAGGTCTGAGGGAGGGGGGTGCTGCTATCAGGGAGGGGGGGAGTAAAGGTCTGAGGGGGGGGTGCTGCTATCAGGGAGGGGGGGAGGAAAAGGTATGAGGGAGGGGATGCTGCTATCAGGGAGGGGGGGAGTAAAGGTCTGAGGGAGGGGGTGCTGCTATCAGGGAGGGGGGAGGAAAAGGTCTGAGGGAGGGGTGGGTGCTGCTATCAGGGAGGGGGGAGGAAAAGGTCTGAGGGAGGGGGAGCTGCTATCAGGGAGGGGGGGGAGTAAAGGTCTGAGGGAGGGGGGTGCTGCTATCAGGGAGGGGGGGGAAAGGTCTGAGGGAGGGGGGTGCTATCATGGGGGGGAGAGGAAAAGGTCTGAGGGAGGGGGTGCTGCTATCAGGAGGGGGGAGGAAAAGGTCTGAGGGAGGGTGGGTGCTGCTATCAGGGAGGTGGGAGGAAAAGGTCTGAGGGAGGGGGTGCTGCTATCAGGGAGGGGGGAGGAAAAGGTCTGAGGGAGGGGTGGGTGCTGCTATCAGGGAGGGGGGAGGAAAAGGTCTGAGGGAGGGGGAGCTGCTATCAGGGAGGGGGGGGAGTAAAGGTCTGAGGAGGGGGGTGCTGCTATCAGGGAGGGGGGGGAAAGGTCTGAGGGAGGGGGGGGTGCTATCATGGGGGGGAGAGGAAAAGGTCTGAGGGAGGGGTGCTGCTATCAGGGAGGGGGAGGAAAAGGTCTGAGGGAGGGGTGGGTGCTGCTATCAGGGAGGGGGGAGGAAAAGGTCTGAGGGAGGGGGAGCTGTTATCAGGGAGGGGGGTGAGTAAAGGTCTGAGGGAGGGGGGTGCTGCTATCAGGGAGGGGGGAGGAAAAGGTCTGAGGGAGGGGTGGGTGCTGCTATCAGGGAGGGGGGAGGAAAAGGTCTGAGGAGGGGGAGCTGCTATCAGGGAGGGGGGGAGTAAAGGTCTGAGGGAGGGGGGTGCTGCTATCAGGGAGGGGGGGAGTAAAGGTCTGAGGGAGGGGGTGCTGCTATCAGGGAGGGGGGAGGAAAAGTTTGAGGGAGGGAGTGCTGCTATCAGGGAGGGGGGGGAGTAAAGGTCTGAGGGGGGGTGATGCTATCGGAGGGGGGGAGTAAAGGTCTGAGGGAGGGGGGGTGCTGCTATCAGGGAGGGGGGGAGTAAAGGTCTGAGGGGGGGGTGCTGCTATCAGGAGGGGTGAGGAAAAGGTCTGAGGGAGGGGGGTGCTGCTATCAGGGAGGGGGGAGTAAAGGTCTGAGGAGGGGGGGTGCTGCTATCAGGGAGGGGGGGAGGAAAAGGTCTGTGGGAGGGGGGTGCTGCTATCAGGGAGGGGGGAGGAAAAAGTCTGCGGGAGGGGGGTGCTGCTATCAGGGAGGGGGGAGGAAAAGGTCTGCGGGAGGGGGTGCTGCTATCAGGGAGGGGGGAGGAAAAGGTCTGAGGGAGGGGATGCTGCTATCAGGAAGGGGGGGAGGAAAAGGTCTGAGGGAGGGGGTGTTGCTATCAGGGAGGGGGGGAGGAAAAAGGTCTGAGGGAGGGGGGTGCTGCTATCAGGGAGGGGGGAGGAAAAGGTCTGAGGGAGGGGGGTGCTGCTATCAGGGAGGGGGGGAGTAAAGGTCTGAGGGAGGGGGGGGAGTAAAGGTCTGAGGGAGGGGGGGCTGCTATCAGGGAGGGGGGAGTAAAGGTCTGAGGGAGGGGGGGTGCTGCTATCAGGGAGGGGGGAGGAAAAGGTATGAAGGAGGGGGTGCTGCTATCGGAGGGGGGGGAGTAAAGGTCTGAGGGGGGTGCTGCTATCAGGGAGGGGGGAGTAAAGGTCTGAGGGAGGGGGTGCTGCTATCGGAGGGGGGTGCTGCTATCAGGGAGGGGGGGGAGTAAAGGTCTGAGGGGGGTGCTGCTATCAGGGAGGGGGGAGTAAAGGTCTGAGGGAGGGGGGGTGCTGCTATCAGGGAGGGGGGGAGGAAAAGGTCTGAGGGAGGGGGGTGCTGCTATCAGGGAGGGGGGTAGAAAATGTCTGAGGGAGGGGGGTGCTGCTATCAGGGAGGGGGGAGGAAAAGGTCTGAGGGAGGGGGGGTGCTGCTATCAGGAAGGGGGGGAGGAAAAGGTCTGAGGGAGGGGGTGTTGCTATCAGGGAGGGGGGAGGAAAATGTCTGAGGGAGGGGGGGTGCTGCTATCAGGGAGGGGGGAGGAAAAGGTCTGAGGAGGGGGGTGCTGCTATCAGGGAGGGGGGGGAGTAAAGGTCTGAGGGAGGGGGGCTGCTATCAGGGAGGGGGAGAGTAAAGGTCTGAGGGAGGGGGGGCTGCTATCAGGGAGGGGGAGTAAAGGTCTGAGGGAGGGGGGGTGCTGCTATCAGGGAAGGGGGAGTAAAAGTCTGAGGGAGGGGGGGTGCTGTTATCAGGGAGGGCGGGAGGGAAAGGTCTGAGGGAGGGGGGTGCTGCTATCAGGGGGGGGAGGAAAAGGTCTGAGGGGGGGTGCTGCTATCAGGGAGGGGAGTAAAGGTCTGAGGGGGGTGCTGCTATCAGGAGGAGGGGTAAAGGTCTGAGGAGGGGGTGCTGCTATCAGGGAGGGGGGAGAGTAAAGGTCTGAGGGGGGGGTGCTGCTATCAGGAGGGGGGGAGGAAAGGTCTGAGGGGGGGTGCTGCTATCAGGGAGGGGGGGAGGAAAAGGTCTGAGGGGTGGGGGTGCTGCTATCAGGGAGGGGGGAGGAAAAGGTCTGAGGGGGGGGGGGGGTGCTGCTATCAGGGAGGGGGGTAAAGGTCTGACGGAGGGGGTGCTGCTATCAGGGAGGGGGGAGAGTAAAGGTCTGAGGGAGGGGGGGCTGATATCAGTGGGGGAGTAAAGGTCTGAGGGAGGGGTGTGCTGCTATCGGGGGGGAGTAAAGGTCTGAGGGAGGGGGTGCTGCTATCAGGGAGGGGGGGAGTAAAGGTCTGAGGGAGTGGGGTGCTGCTATCAGGGAGGGGGGGAGGAAAAGGTCTGAGGGGGGTGCTGCTATAAGGGAGGGGGGGTAAAGGTCTGAGGGAGGGGAGTGCTGCTATCAGGGAGGGGGGGAGGAAAAGGTCTGAGGGAGGGGGGCTGCTATCAGGGGGGGGAGTAAAGGTCTGAGGGAGGAGGGCTGCTATGGAGGGGGGTAGAGTAAAGGTCTGAGGGAGGGGGGCTGCTATCAGAGAGGGGGGGAATAAAGGTCTGAGGGAGGGGGGGCTGCTATCAGGGAGGGGGGGAGAGTAAAGGTCTGAGGGAGGGGGGGTGCTGCTATCAGGGAGGGGGGGAGAGTAAAGGTCTGAGGGAGGGGGGTGCTGCTATCGGGGAGGGGGGGAGGTATAGGTCTGAGGGAGGGGGGCTGCTATCAGGGAGGGGGGGTAAAGGTCTGAGGGAGGGGGTGCTGCTATCAGGGACGGGGGGAGTAAAGTTCTGAGGGGGGTGCTGCTATCAGGGAGGGGGGGAGTAAAGGTCTGAGGGGGGGTGCTGCTATCAGGGGGGGAGTAAAGGTTTGAGGGAGGGGGGTGCTGCTATCAGGGAGGGGGGAGTAAAGGTTTGAGGGAGGGGGTGCTGCTATCAGGGAGGGGGAGAGTAACGGTCTGAGGGAGGGGGTGCTGCTATCAGGGAGGGGGGGTAAAGGTCTGAGGAGGGGGGTGCTGCTATCAGGGAGGGTGGAAAGTAAAGGTCTGAGGGAGGGGGGGTGCTGCTATCAGAGGAGGGTGGAGAGTAAAGGTCTGAGGGAGGGGGTGCTGCTATCTGGGGGGGAGTAAAGGTCTGAGGGAGGGGTGCTGCTATCGGGGGTGGGAGAGTAAAGGTTTGAGGGAGGAGGGAGAGTAAAGGTCTGAGGGAGGGGGGCTGCTATCAGGGAGGGGGGGGAGTAAAGGTCTGAGGGAGGGGGGGTGCTGCTATCAGGGAGGGGGAGAGTAAAGGTCTGAGGGAGGGGGTGCTGCTATCGGGGGGGGGGGAGAGTAAAGGTTTGAGGGAGGGGTGTGCTGCTATTAGGGAGGGGGGAGAGTAAAGTTCTGAGGGAGGGGGGTGCTGCTATCGGGGGGGGAGAGTAAAGGTCTGAGGGAGGAGGGGGGTAACCCCTGAGGAAGTGAGTTTACTCATGAAACGCGTCGGGTGGTGTTTGGAGACTCAGTGGCATTAGGAGCCACCGTTTTGGAGGTCTAGTACCCCCTATCCGGTCAGAGGAGGACTGCCAGCACCGGAGTGTACCCGCGCCCCCTCTCTGAGGCTGCTGTCGGCACACGGAGCGGTCCCTCGTGGCTACGATCCCGGAGGGGAACCGGCACAGGCAGTGTCAGCCCTCACGGATTGATCGAATCGGCGGCGCATGTAGGAGCGTCACCGGCCGCCGTTTCGGGCAGCACTCGTTCCCATGCTGGACCCTTGTTCCGTGGATGCTTGTCCTCCAGCGCTGCTTTGCCTTTGGGCTCTTGTAAGTCGGGTTTCACAAGCGTTTATTCAGTGTGCATTTGCTTGGTATGCTCCTGTGCGCAATTCTCTACAACCACCAGACTCTCGTAATGCGGAGACTATACGTAGGGTGGCGATTTCGGCAAGTGGGAGGTTCATACCGACAAAGAAAGGACTTGTAGTTCCTGCTACTGCCTACATTAGCCAAATGTTTAACATCTGTCTGCAGTAAACAGAGATATCAACAATTGTATTGTGTAGTCAATGTGTGTCAACATCCAAACGTTGACTACACAATACGTTGTTTATATTGTGTTAGTGGCAGACTGGTGTGCAACCCTATTTTCGCCATTTGACTACAGATCCTTACCGTTTGAGTTGCCCCGAGAACGACAGTCACGGACCGGAAGGATTAATGCTATGGGGTGTCCCATTCAGAAGCATGAACCCCTCCCTCCTGCCATTCCCCTCCCCTCCTTCTCCATCCTCCCCCCTCCATCCTCCCCCCCACCATAGCATGATTCTGGCAGCACTGTTCCCATCAGCGCAGACTTTTGCATATATATAAATGGGGTACACAGGCCATGCCTCGCTCACTGTAAGGGTAAAGGAAACACTTGATTGACAAACACCCATTAGAGACCCCTAAGAAAAAATAAATCTTGAATTATTGCCAAACAAACAGCTGCCAAATATTTGCTGTATGCATGGTCACGTGTGTACGAGAGACAGTTAGATTGTTACATTCTTTACACATCGCTATTTCTGGGTTATCGAACAGGGATTTCACTTTTACGGCATGTAGCAAGAGGTCTCAAAGTGCAACAAATCCATCAAACTCTATAGCTTTTTACCAACCTCACTTCCCTCTGAACGTTACAGTATAAATATCCCGTGTGTTTAGGAAATATTGGGTCTCGGGTCTCTGGACTTGACCAGTGGCCTCACTTTGCTAAGAGGAAGACTCCCCGATATCCGCCGTTCCGGTGACCGGACACTCGCTTCACGTGAATGTGAGGTCTTGGCTGTAATTTCCCCTGTGGCCTTAGTTCAGTTTCCTGTGAAGACCTTTTTTCTCTTGCTGAGGAACGCCTGACCGCATTGAATCGGAGCCTATGTATTCATTGAATACAGTGTATTTGGGTCTCAGAAATAAAAGGTGGGGCACATTATCGTACCATTTTAATGATTAGAATATTAATGAGTTACCCCACTAGTGATTCCACAAAATTGTAGTACATACATTCTCGCCCCTAATATCATCACCCTCCAGGTGCGGTGTGTGTTACTCGAAATCAAACAAAAAAGAGGCAGAGACACATTTTTCAGATAAATATATTGTGCATCGAAATATAGACCAACGTTTCGTTCTGTTTAGGGGAACCTTTGTCACCCTGATGACTGCCCCATAAAGGGACAGAAACGTTGGTCCAAATTTCTATGCACAATATATTTATTTGAAAGATGTGGCTCTGCAGTTTTTGTTTGATACCGTTTTAAGGATACCTCCGCAAAATGAAAACGGGACATGCTGTGCCGGATATCCTTGCTTTGCTGACCGTTATCTGAATAAGTGATGCTAATGTTAGTTTTGTTTCCAGAAGTTCAGCAATCTGCAGCACTTCCTGTCTGCCTGGGACAGAGTGCAGAGGGCCCTACAGAACAAGACTCACAAGGTATTCAACTACAAAATGAAAGCACCAATTTCCAAAGGCGGGAATGGGACAGGAGGTTGCGTGATCCAGTTGTGGTTCCAGTACACACTGGTGGAAACTCTCCAGTCCAACCCATTGTCTGCCATGACCTCATAATAATCACTGAAGAGCTTCCAAACCAAGAAGAGGAACTGAGCTCTGGGACCGAAAGTGAAAGAGGCACCAATGTTGTTAAAATGGTAAACACAGAGACCCCAATGATTGAGTCCTGTGAGTGTGCTGAATGTGGCATATGCTTTTCAAATCACTTTGATTACATAAAACATCAGAAAAACCACATGGTAGAAAAGCCCTTTGAATGCCCTGAATGTGGCAAGAACTTCAGGAGAAAAGCCTCCCTTCTCGAACACAATAGAATTCACACAGGAGAAACCCCCTATACATGCTCGGTATGTGGAATGAGCTTCAGGTGGAGATCCTACCTGGTTCAGCACCAGAGGGTTCACACGGGTGAAACGCCCTATAAATGTAATGACTGTGGGAAAACCTTTAGCCAGAGCTCAAATCTCATTGAACACAAAAGAATTCACACGGGGGAGAAACCCTTCTCATGCTATGAATGTGGGCGTAGCTTCAGTCAGAAAGCTCACCTTATTCAGCACCAAAGAATCTACACAGGAGAAAAACCATATAAGTTCAGCGCATGTAAGGAAAGCATCAGGTGGAAATCGGATGTTCTTCAGCACCAAAGATTTCACACAGGGAAGGCACCGTATACATGCAGTGAATGTGGCAAATGCTTCAGTCAGAGATCGAATGGAGTTATACACCAAAGAGTTCACACGGGGGAAACTCCTTACAAATGCAGTGAATGTGGAAAATTCTTCAGCCGGAAAGCGAATCTTGTGAGGCATCAAATGCTTCATACGGGGGAGACGCCGTTTAAATGCAATGACTGTGGGAAAGGCTTTACCCAGATAACACACCTCACCCACCACCAGAAAACGCTGACTGGGAAAACAAGATGTAAAATTATACATGCATTAAACAACGCTCTGGCAGAATAAACCGCAATTTGTACTGAATACGCAATCAAATGGAAACCACCTTCCACACAAACCATTGAAGGTTTAACCTGGAATATTCAAATTAAATGATTTCTTTTTCTTAAATCCAAAGAGAAACCCTGAGAATTTTACATTTAAAATAAAAAAAGGTCCCTGGTGCTAAAAAGTTTCCTTCCAAAGCTACACAAAGTTCAAACTTCAATGTATCTTGTCCATTAATGTAATACCATTCTCTACCCTGAAGGGCTTGCACTCTAATTTCTGGTACCTGAAGCTGAGGGAGATCAAATGTTTGACCGATGTCACTCAGTAAATATAAGGGTCTTAGGTGGGAATTGAACCCACATGCCGCTCTTGTCAGGGTCTTCAGAGCAGAATAATTCAGCCCAACGACAGATCCAAGCGAAGACATGGACAGTACATGGCCGGCCGACAGTACGCGATGGAAGCCACCAAGAAGCGGGGTAACGCACTGTCAATCATGGACTCGCTTCCACTCGCTTGAATTAAAGCGAATGCCTCATTAACCCTGTAGGAATCGTCTCGTACTCTGGGAAGCTGATAGCGGGTGTGCGGTCTCAGTAAAGATGTGCGACAACGTACACAATTTTGCGAACCAGCGGATATTTGCCCCTTTTCAGCCGCGAGTAATTTTGCGGCCTTGTCAGACATTTTCCAGACCCAGAATAGGACTTTTGCCCTCCTCTCTGCAGCAAAAGTCCTATTTCAGGGTCTGGAAAATGGCTGACAAGGCCGCAAAATTACTCAAAGTCTTGGCGACGCTGCAAATTCTCGGCTGGAACGTATCATTTTGATTGTCGAGCAATGTGAAATTTTGCAGCTTTGGTGAAAACCTAATTTTTAGCACATTTACACATTTGTAGGTTTTATCCCTAAAAACAAAAAAAAATCACAATCTTCAAATATTAATTAGTCAACATTTCACCTACAGATATAGAAGAAAACACTGAAGATAGAAGCAAAAAATAGCGACATTTACACGTTAACGGCTGCAAGGTGCCTTATGATTAAACACATGTAAATCACAGCATACAGTAGCTTTAAACCGTTTGTGTATCACTTTCTGTCAAATAAAGTGAGTGCGGGGGTTGCTAATTTCCTTTGCTACAGTGTAACACTCCAGATAATTCCGCTTTCGATGTTCCAATTTATTGGGGGTGGGATCGACCCAAATATCCACATCTTGAATGGGAAATCATCGTTTTCATTCAGTTTGTAATAGGAGTTCTAGTAAAAATAAATAAAGTGTGTGTGATATTTGAGGGCGCTGAAAATTCATGTGTGTCTCGCTCATTACGTTTTTCACCTTTTTCCGAAACGACTTCATTTACAAATGGTGCCTTTTAGGAGGAGTACAGGCCGCGCTGGGCGAGACACGGTGATGGGATCGATGCCAAAAACCATACACCCTCCGTTTCCCGGACGGCGCGCGCCAGGACTGTCACTGTTATCATTCTCTCCCCTGCTGTCTCTGCATTTCCTATCACTACTGACGCCTGTTACACACAGGTAAATATGTGTATGTAACCGTACTGAAGAAGTCGCGCCTGCCCATGTTGGTCCTTCAGACGGTTATTACCGCGACGTGGAGACGTGGGAACCTGTGAGCTATGGATGAAAGATTTCTGTCCTAGCTCCGCGTAGGGGAAGAAAGGCGGCTGTTGTAGAAAGCAGGGAGACCCGCAAGTAAGAACGTTACAGGGGAAGTTACCTTAAACCAAGATAAGTTACCCAATGTGCAGATGTAGCAGACGTTATTAGGGCCGCTAACACGCAAAATAAGGTGTTATTTCCTTTACCATTCTTTTCAATAGCGCTACTGTTCAATAACGCGCCTGCAATATCGCAACGCATTGTGTTGGCGGGAGAAGTAACGCCGGCGACATCTTGTACACAATTTATATATGTACAACACATACAGAGGTGTGAGGTGAGGTGCGGGGGGGGGGGGGAGAGATGTGTGAGCGGTGTGGGGGGGGAGAGGTGTGAGCGGTGCGGGGGGGGGGAGAGATGTGTGAGCGGTGTGGGGGGGAGAGATGTGTGAGCGGTGCGGGGGGGGGAGAGGTGTGAGCGGTGGGGGGGGGGGGGGGAGAGATGTGTGAGCGGTGCGGGGGGGAGAGGTGTGAGCGGTGCGGGGGGGGGGAGAGATGTGTGAGCGGTGTGGGGGGGAGAGATGTGTGGGGGGGAGAGGTGTGTGAGCGGTGCGGGGGGGGGAGAGATGTGTGTGGGGGAGAGATGTGTGGGGGGGGAGAGATGTGTGAGCGGTGCGGGGGGGAGAGAGATGTGTGAGCGGTGCGGGGGGGAGAGATGTGTGAGCGGTGCGGGGGGAGAGAGATGTGTGATCGGTGCGGGGGGAGAGATGTGTGAGTGGTGTGGGGGGAGAGAGATGTGTGAGCGGTGCAGGGGGGGAGAGATGTGTGAGCGGTGCGGGGGGGCAGAGAGATGTGTGAGTGGTGTGGGGGGGGGAGAGATGTGTGAGCGGGTGCGGGGGGAGAGAGAGATGTGTGAGCGGTGCGGGGGGGAGAGATGTGTGAGCGGTGCGGGGGGGAGGGATGTGTGAGCGGTGCGGGGGAGAGAGAGATGTGTGAGCGGTGCGGGGGGAGAGAGATGTGTGAGCGGTGCGGGGGGGAGAGATGTGTGAGCGGTGCGGGGGGGGAGAGAGATGTGTGAGCGGTGCGGGGGGAGAGATGTGTGAGCGGTGTGGGGGAGAGATGTGTGAGCGGTGCGGGGGGAGAGAGATGTTGTGAGCGGTGTGGGGGGGGAGAGATGTGTGAGCGGTGTAGGGGGGGAGAGATGTGTGAGCGGTATGGGGGGGAGAGATGTGTGAGCGGTGCAGGGGGGGGAGAGATGTGTGAGCGGTGCGGGGGGAGAGATGTGTGAGCGGTGTAGGGGGGGAGAGATGTGTGAGCGGTATGGGGGGGAGAGATGTGTGAGCGGTATGGGGGGGAGAGATGTGTGAGCGGTGCAGGGGGGGGAGAGAGATGTGTGAGCGGTGTGGGGGGGGAGAGATGTGTGAGCGGTGCGGGGGGGGAGAGATGTGTGAGCGGTATGGGGGGGAGAGATGTGTGAGCGGTGCAGGGGGGGGGAGAGATGTGTGAGCGGTGCGGGGGGGGAGAGATGTGTGAGCGGTATGGGGGGGAGAGATGTGTGAGCGGTGCGGGGGGGGAGAGAGATGTGTGAGCGGTGCAGGGGGGGGAGAGATGTGTGAGCGGTGCAGGGGGGGGAGAGATGTGTGAGCGGTGCGGGGGGGGAGAGATGTGTGAGCGGTGCGGGGGGGGGAGAGATGTGTGAGCGGTGCGGGGGGGGAGAGATGTGTGAGCGGTGCAGGGGGGGGGGAGAGATGTGTGAGCGGTGCGGGGGGGGAGAGAGAGATGTGTGAGCGGTGCGGGGGGGAGAGATGTGTGAGCGGCGCGGGGGAGAGATGTGTGGGGGGGAGAGATGTGTGAGCGGTGAGGGGGGGAGAGATGTGTGAGCGGCGCGGGGAGAGATGTGTGGGGGGGAGAGATGTGTGAGCGGTGCGGAGAGAGAGATGTGTGAGCGGTGTGGGGGGGGGAGAGATGTGTGAGCGGCGCGGGGAGAGAGATGTGTAGGGGGGAGAGATGTGTGAGTGGTGCAGGGGGAGAGAGAGATGTGTGAGCGGTGTGGGGGGGGGGAGAGATGTGTGAGCGGTGCGGGGGAGAGAGATGTGTGAGCGGTGCAGGGGGGGAGAGATGTGTGAGCGGTGCGGGGGGGAGAGATGTGTGAGCGGTGAGGGGGGAGAGATGTGTGAGCGGTGAGGGGGGGAGAGATGTGTGAGCGGTGAGGGGGGGAGAGATGTGTGAGCGGCGCGGGGAGAGAGATGTGTGGGGGGGAGAGATGTGTGAGCGGTGCGGAGAGAGAGATGTGTGAGCGGTGTGGGGGGGGGAGAGATGTGTGAGCGGCGCGGGGAGAGAGATGTGTGGGGGGGAGAGATGTGTGAGTGGTGCAGGGGGAGAGAGAGATGTGTGAGCGGTGCGGGGGGGGGAGAGATGTGTGAGCGGTGCGGGGGAGAGAGATGTGTGAGCGGTGCAGGGGGGGAGAGATGTGTGAGCGGTGCGGGGGGGAGAGATGTGTGAGCGGTGCGGGGGGGGGAGAGATGTGTGAGCGGTATGGGGGGGGAGAGATGTTGTGAGCGGTGCAGGGGGGGGAGAGATGTGTGAGCGGTGCGGGGGGGGAGAGATGTGTGAGCGGTGCGGGGGGAGAGATGTGTGAGTGGTGCGGGGGGGAGAGAGATGTGGTGAGCGGTGCGGGGGGGAGAGATGTGTGAGCGGTGCGGGGGGGAGAGATGTGTGAGCGGTGCGGGGGGGAGAGATGTTGTGAGCGGTGCGGGGGGAGAGATGTGTGAGCGGTGCGGGGGAAGAGATGTGTGAGCGGTGCGGGGGGGGGGAGAGATGTGTGAGCGGTGCGGGGGGGAGAGATGTGTGAGCGGTGCGGGGGGAGAGATGTGTGAGCGGTGCGGGGGGGAGAGATGTGTGAGCGGTGCGGGGGGGGGGAGAGATGTGTGAGCGGTGCGGGGGGGGGGAGAGATGTGTGAGCGGTGCGGGGGGGGGAGAGATGTGTGAGCGGTGCGGGGGGGAGAGATGTGTGAGCGGTGTGGGGGGAGAGATGTGTGAGCGGTGCGGGGGGAGAGATGTGGTGAGCGATGCGGGGGGGAGAGATGTGTGAGCGGTGCGGGGGGGGAGAGAGATGTGTGAGCGGTGTGGGGGGGGGGAGAGATGTGTGAGCGGTGCGGGGGGGGAGAGATGTGTGAGCGGTGCGGGGAGAGAGATGTGTGAGCGGTGCGGGGGGGGAGAGATGTGTGAGCGGTGCGGGGGGAGAGATGTGTGAGCGGTGCGGGGGGGGAGAGATGTGTGAGCGGTGCGGGGGGGGAGAGATGTGTGAGCGGTATGGGGGGGAGAGATGTGTGAGCGGTGCAGGGGGGGGAGAGATGTGTGAGCGGTGCGGGGGGAGAGAGATGTATGAGCGGTGTGGGGGGGAGAGAGATGTGTGAGCGGTGCGGGGGGGGAGAGATGTGTGAGCGGTGCGGGGGGGGAGAGATGTTTGAGCGGTGTGGGGGGGAGAGATGTGTGAGCGGTGCGGGGGGGGGGAGAGATGTGTGAGCGGTGCGGGGGGGGAGAGATGTGTGAGCGGTGTGGGGGGGAGAGATGTGTGAGCGGTGCGGGGGGGGGAGAGATGTGTGAGCGGTGTGGGGGGGAGAGATGTGTGAGCGGTGCGGGGGGGAGAGAGATGTGTGAGCGGTGCGGGGGGGGAGAGATGTGTGAGCGGTGCGGGGGGGAGAGATGTGTGAGCGGTGCGGGGGGGAGAGATGTGTGAGCGGTGCGGGGGGGAGAGAGATGTGTGAGCGGTGCGGGGGGGGAGAGATGTGTGAGCGGTGCGGGGGGGAGAGATGTGTGAGCGTTGTGGGGGGGGAGAGATGTGTGAGCGTTGTGGGGGGGAGAGAGATGTGTGAGCGGTGCGGGGGGGAGAGATGTGTGAGCGGTGTGGGGGGGAGAGATGTGTGAGCGGTGTAGGGGGGGGAGAGATGTGTGAGCGGTGCGGGGGGGGAGAGATGTGTGAGCGGTGTGGGGGAGAGAGATGTGTGAGCGGTGCGGGGGGGGGAGAGATGTGTGAGCGGTGCGGGGGGGGGGAGAGATGTGTGAGCGGTGCAGGGGGAGAGAGAGATGTGTGAGCGGTGCGGGGGGGAGAGATGTGTGAGCGGTGCGGGGGGGGAGAGAGATGTGTGAGCGGTGCGGGGGGGGAGAGATGTGTGAGCGGTGCGGGGGGAGAGAGAGATGTGTGAGCGGTGCGGGGGGGAGAGATGTGTGAGAGGTGCGGGGGGGGAGAGAGATGTGTGAGCGGTGCGGGGGGAGAGAGATGTGTGAGCGGTGCGGGGGGGAGAGATGTGTGAGCGGTGCGGGGGGGAGAGAGATGTGTGAGCGGTGCGGGAGGGAGAGAGATGTGTGAGCGGTGTGGGGGGGAGAGATGTGTGAGCGGTGTAGGGGGGAGAGATGTGTGAGCGGTGTGGGGGGGGGAGATGTGTGAGCGGTGCAGGGGGGGAGAGATGTGTGAGCGGTGCGGGGGGAGAGATGTGTGAGCGGTGTGGGGGGAGAGAGATGTGTGAGCGGTGCGGGGGGAGAGATGTGTGAGCGGTGCGGGAGGGAGATGTGTGAGCGGTGCGGGGGGAGAGATGTGTGAGCGGTGCGGGGGGGAGAGATGTGTGAGCGGTGCGGGGGGAGAGATGTGTGAGCGGTGCGGGGGGAGAGAGATGTGTGAGCGGTGCGGGGGGGAGAGAGATGTGTGAGCGGTGCGGGGGGAGAGAGATGTGTGAGCGGTGCGGGGGGAGAGAGATGTGTGAGCGGTGCGGGGGGGAGAGAGATGTGTGAGCGGTGCGGGGGGGAGAGATGTGTGAGCGGTGCGGGGGAGAGAGATGTGTGAGCGGTGCGGGGGGGAGAGATGTGTGAGCGGTGCGGGGGGGAGAGATGTGTGAGCGGTGCGGGGGGGAGAGATGTGTGAGCGGTGCGGGGGAGAGATGTGTGAGCGGTGCGGGGGGGAGAGATGTGTGAGCGGTGCGGGGGGAGAGAGATGTGTGAGCGGTGCGGGGGGAGAGATGTGTGAGCGGTGAGGAGGGGGAGAGATGTGTGAGCGGTGCGGGGGGAGAGATGTGTGAGCGGTGTGGGGGGGGAGAGATGTGTGAGCGGTACGGGGGGGAGAGATGTGTGAGCGGTGCGGGGGGGAGAGATGTGTGAGCGGTGCGGGGGGGAGAGATGTGTGAGCGGTGTGGGGGGAGAGATGTGTGAGCGGTGCGGGGGGGAGAGATGTGTGAGCGGTGCGGGGGGGGGAGAGATGTGTGAGCGGTGCGGGGGGGGGAGAGATGTGTGAGCGGTGCGGGGGGGGGAGATGTGTGAGCGGTGCGGGGGGAGAGATGTGTGAGCGGTGTGGGGGGAGAGATGTGTGAGCGGTATGGGGGGAGAGAGATGTGTGAGCGGTGCAGGGGGGGAGAGATGTGTGAGCGGTGCGGGGGGAGAGAGAGATGTGTGAGCGGTGCGGGGGGGAGAGATGTGTGAGCGGTGTAGGGGGGGAGAGATGTGTGAGCGGTGCGGGGGGGGAGAGATGTGTGAGCGGTGTGGGGGGAGAGAGATGTGTGAGCGGTGCAGGGGGGGAGAGATGTGTGAGCGGTGCGGGGGGAGAGAGAGATGTGTGAGCGGTGCGGGGGGGAGAGATGTGTGAGCGGTGCGGGGGGGAGAGATGTGTGAGCGGTGCGGGGGGGGAGAGATGTGTGAGCGGTGTAGGGGGGGAGAGATGTGTGAGCGGTGCGGGGGGAGAGAGATGTATGAGCGGTGTGGGGGGGAGAGAGATGTGTGAGCGGTGCGGGGGGGGAGAGATGTTTGAGCGGTGTGGGGGGGAGAGATGTGTGAGCGGTGCGGGGGGGGAGAGATGTGTGAGCGGTGCGGGGGGGGAGAGATGTGTGAGCGGTGTGGGGGGGAGAGATGTGTGAGCGGTGCGGGGGGGGGAGAGATGTGTGAGCGGTGTGGGGGGGAGAGATGTGTGAGCGGTGCGGGGGGGAGAGAGATGTGTGAGCGGTGCGGGGGGGGAGAGATGTGTGAGCGGTGCGGGGGGGAGAGATGTGTGAGCGGTGCGGGGGGGAGAGATGTGTGAGCGGTGCGGGGGGGAGAGAGATGTGTGAGCGGTGCGGGGGGGGAGAGATGTGTGAGCGGTGTGGGGGGGAGAGATGTGTTAGCGTTGTGGGGGGGAGAGATGTGTGAGCGTTGTGGGGGGGAGAGAGATGTGTGAGCGGTGCGGGGGGGAGAGATGTGTGAGCGGTGTGGGGGGGAGAGATGTGTGAGCGGTGTAGGGGGGGAGAGATGTGTGAGCGGTGCGGGGGGGGAGAGATGTGTGAGCGGTGTGGGGGGGAGAGATGTGTGAGCGGTGCGGGGGGGGGAGAGATGTGTGAGCGGTGTGGGGGGAGAGATGTGTGAGCGGTGCGGGGGGGAGAGATGTGTGAGCGGTGCGGGGGGGAGAGAGATGTGTGAGCGGTGCGGGGGGGGAGAGATGTGTGAGCGGTGTGGGGGGGAGAGATGTGTGAGCGGTGCGGGGGAGAGATGTATGAGCGGTGTGGGGGGGAGAGATGTGTGAGCGGTGCGGGGAGAGAGATGTGTGAGCGGTGCGGGGGGGGGAGAGATGTGTGAGCGGTGCGGGGGGGGAGAGATGTGTGAGCGGTGCGGGGGGGGAGAGATGTGTGAGCGGTGCGGGGGGAGAGAGATGTGTGAGCGGTGCGGGGGGAGAGAGATGTGTGAGCGGTGTGGGGGGGAGAGATGTGTGAGCGGTGTAGGGGGGGAGAGATGTGTGAGCGGTGCGGGGGGGGAGAGATGTGTGAGCGGTGTGGGGGAGAGAGATGTGTGAGCGGTGCGGGGGGGGGAGAGATGTGTGAGCGGTGCGGGGGGGGGGAGAGATGTGTGAGCGGTGCAGGGGGAGAGAGAGATGTGTGAGCGGTGCGGGGGGGGAGAGATGTGTGAGCGGTGCGGGGGGGAGAGAGATGTGTGAGCGGTGCGGGGGGGGAGAGATGTGTGAGCGGTGCGGGGGGAGAGAGAGATGTGTGAGCGGTGCGGGGGGGAGAGATGTGTGAGCGGTGCGGGGGGGGAGAGAGATGTGTGAGCGGTGCGGGGGGAGAGAGATGTGTGAGCGGTGCGGGGGGGAGAGATGTGTGAGCGGTGCGGGGGGGAGAGAGATGTGTGAGCGGTGCGGGGGGGAGAGAGATGTGTGAGCGGTGTGGGGGGGAGAGATGTGTGAGCGGTTTAGGGGGAGAGATGTGTGAGCGGTGTGGGGGGGGGGAGATGTGTGAGCGGTGCAGGGGGGGAGAGATGTGTGAGCGGTGCGGGGGGGAGAGATGTGTGAGCGGTGTGGGGGGAGAGAGATGTGTGAGCGGTGCGGGGGGAGAGATGTGTGAGCGGTGCGGGAGGGAGAGATGTGTGAGCGGTGCGGGGGAGAGAGAGATGTGTGAGCGGTGCGGGGGGAGAGATGTGTGAGCGGTGCGGGGGGAGAGATGTGTGAGCGGTGTGGGGGGGGAGAGATGTGTGAGCGGTGCGGGGGGGAGAGATGTGTGAGCGGTGCGGGGGAGAGAGATGTGTGAGCGGTGCGGGGGGAGAGATGTGTGAGCGGTGCGGGGGGAGAGATGTGTGAGCGGTGCGGGGGAGAGAGAGATGTGTGAGCGGTGCGGGGAGAGAGATGTGTGAGCGGTGCGGGGGGAGAGATGTGTGAGCGGTGCGGGGGAGAGAGAGATGTGTGAGCGGTGCGGGGGGAGAGATGTGTGAGCGGTGCGGGGGGAGAGATGTGTGAGCGGTGCGGGGGGAGAGATGTGTGAGCGGTGTGGGGGGGGAGAGATGTGTGAGCGGTGCGGGGGGGAGAGATGTGTGAGCGGTGCGGGGGGGAGAGATGTGTGAGCGGTGCGGGGGGGAGAGATGTGTGAGCGGTGTGGGGGGAGAGATGTGTGAGCGGTGTGGGGGGGAGAGATGTGTGAGCGGTGTGGGGGGGGGGAGAGATGTGTGAGCGGTGTGGGGGGGGGAGAGATGTGTGAGCGGTGTGGGGGGGGGGAGAGATGTGTGAGCGGTGCGGGGGGGAGAGATGTGTGAGCGGTGTGGGGGGGGGAGAGATGTGTGAGCGGTGCGGGGGAGAGAGATGTGTGAGCGGTGCGGGGAGAGATGTGTGAGCGGTGTGGGGGGGGAGAGATGTATGAGCGGTGCGGGGGGGAGAGATGTGTGAGCGGTGCGGGGGGAGAGATGGGTGAGCGGTGCGGGGGGGGGAGATGTGTGAGCGGTGCGGGGGGAGAGATGTGTGAGCGGTGTGGGGGGAGAGATGTGTGAGCGGTATGGGGGGGAGAGAGATGTGTGAGCGGTGTGGGGGGGAGAGATGTGTGAGCGGTGTAGGGGGAGAGATGTGTGAGCGGTGTGGGGGGGGGAGATGTGTGAGCGGTGCAGGGGGGGAGAGATGTGTGAGCGGTGCGGGGGGAGAGATGTGTGAGCGGTGTGGGGAGAGAGATGTGTGAGCGGTGCGGGGGGGAGAGAGATGTGGGAGCGGTGTGGGGGGGAGAGATGTGTGAGCGGTGCAGGGGGGGAGAGATGTGTGAGCGGTGCGGGGGGAGAGATGTGTGAGCAGTGTGGGGGGGGGAGTTGTGTGAGCGGTGCAGGGGGGGGAGAGATGTGTGAGCGGTGCGGGGGGAGAGATGTGTGAGCGGTGTGGGGGGAGAGAGATGTGTGAGCGGTGCGGGGAGAGAGATGTGTGAGCGGTGCGGGGGGGAGAGATGTGTGAGCGGTGCGGGGGAGAGAGATGTGTGAGCGGTGCGGGGGGAGAGATGTGTGAGCGGTGAGGAGGGGGAGAGATGTGTGAGCGGTGCGGGGGGAGAGATGTGTGAGCGGTGAGGAGGGGGAGAGATGTGTGAGCGGTGCGGGGGGAGAGATGTGTGAGCGGTGTGGGGGGGGAGAGATGTGTGAGCGGTACGGGGGGGAGAGATGTGTGAGCGGTGCGGGGGGGAGAGATGTGTGAGCGGTGCGGGGGGGAGAGATGTGTGAGCGGTGTGGGGGGAGAGATGTGTGAGCGGTGCGGGGGGGAGAGATGTGTGAGCGGTGTGGGGGGGGGAGAGATGTGTGAGCGGTGCGGGGGGGGGAGAGATGTGTGAGCGGTGCGGGGGGGGGAGATGTGTGAGCGGTGCGGGGGGAGAGATGTGTGAGCGGTATGGGGGGGAGAGATGTGTGAGCGGTGCAGGGGGGGGAGAGATGTGTGAGCGGTGCGGGGGGAGAGATGTGTGAGCGGTGTGGGGGGGAGAGATGTGTGAGCGGTGCGGGGGGGAGAGATGTGTGAGCGGTGTGGGGGGAGAGATGTGTGAGCGGTGCGGGGGGAGAGATGTGTGAGCGGTGTGGGGGGGGGAGAGATGTGTGAGCGGTGCGGGGGGGGGAGAGATGTGTGAGCGGTGCGGGGGGGGGAGATGTGTGAGCGGTGCGGGGGGAGAGATGTGTGAGCGGTGTGGGGGGAGAGATGTGTGAGCGGTGCGGGGGGGGAGAGATGTGTGAGCGGTGCGGGGGGGGGAGAGATGTGTGAGCGGTGCGGGGGGGGGAGAGATGTGTGAGCGGTGCGGGGAGAGAGATGTGTGAGCGGTGCGGGGGGGAGAGAGATGTGTGAGCGGTGCGGGGGGAGAGATGTGTGAGCGGTGCGGGGGGAGAGATGTGTGAGCGGTGCGGGGGGGAGAGATGTGTGAGCGGTGCGGGGGGGAGAGAGATGTGTGAGCGGTGCGGGGGGGGGAGAGATGTGTGAGCGGTGCGGGGGGAGAGATGTGTGAGCGGTGCGGGGGGGAGAGAGATGTGTGAGCGGTGCGGGGAGAGAGATGTGTGAGCGGTGCAGGGGGAGAGATGTGTGAGCGGTGCGGGGGGGAGAGATGTGTGAGCGGTGTGGGGGGGGGAGAGATGTGTGAGCGGTGCGGGGGGGGGAGAGATGTGTGAGCGGTGCGGGGGGGGGAGATGTGTGAGCGGTGCGGGGGGAGAGATGTGTGAGCGGTATGGGGGGGAGAGATGTGTGAGCGGTGCAGGGGGGGGAGAGATGTGTGAGCGGTGCGGGGGGAGAGATGTGTGAGCGGTGTGGGGGGGAGAGATGTGTGAGCGGTGCGGGGGGGAGAGATGTGTGAGCGGTGTGGGGGGAGAGATGTGTGAGCGGTGCGGGGGGAGAGATGTGTGAGCGGTGTGGGGGGGGAGAGATGTGTGAGCGGTGCGGGGGGGGGAGAGATGTGTGAGCGGTGCGGGGGGGGGAGATGTGTGAGCGGTGCGGGGGGAGAGATGTGTGAGCGGTGTGGGGGGAGAGATGTGTGAGCGGTGCGGGGGGGGAGATGTGTGAGCGGTGCGGGGGGGGGAGAGATGTGTGAGCGGTGCGGGGGGGGGAGAGATGTGTGAGCGGTGCGGGGAGAGAGATGTGTGAGCGGTGCGGGGGGGAGAGAGATGTGTGAGCGGTGCGGGGGGAGAGATGTGTGAGCGGTGCGGGGGGAGAGATGTGTGAGCGGTGCGGGGGGAGAGATGTGTGAGCGGTGCGGGGGGGGAGAGAGATGTGTGAGCGGTGCGGGGGGGGGAGAGATGTGTGAGCGGTGCGGGGGGAGAGATGTGTGAGCGGTGCGGGGGGGAGAGAGATGTGTGAGCGGTGCGGGGAGAGAGATGTGTGAGCGGTGCAGGGGGAGAGATGTGTGAGCGGTGTGGGGGGGAGAGATGTGTGAGCGGTGCGGGGGGAGAGATGTGTGAGCGGTGCGGGGGGAGAGAGAGATGTGTGAGCGGTGCGGGGGGGGAGAGATGTGTGAGCGGTATGGGGGGGAGAGATGTGTGAGCGGTGCAGGGGGGGGAGAGATGTGTGAGCGGTATGGGGGGGAGAGATGTGTGAGCGGTGCAGGGGGGGGAGAGATGTGTGAGCGGTGCGGGGGGGGAGAGATGTGTGAGCGGTGCGGGGGGGGGAGAGATGTGTGAGCGGTGTGGGGGGAGAGATGTGTGAGCGGTGTGGGGGGGAGAGATGTGTGAGCGGTGCGGGGGGGGAGAGATGTGTGAGCGGTGTGGGGGGGAGAGATGTGTGAGCGGTGCGGGGGGGGAGAGATGTGTGAGCGGTGTGGGGGGGAGAGAGATGTGTGAGCGGTGCGGGGGGGGAGATGTGTGAGCGGTGCGGGGGGGAGAGATGTGTGAGCGGTGCGGGGGGGGGGAGAGATGTGTGAGCGGTGCGGAGAGAGAGATGTGTGAGCGGTGCGGGGGGGGAGAGATGTGTGAGCGGTGCGGGGGGGAGAGATGTGTGAGCGGTGCGGGGGAGAGAGATGTGTGAGCGGTGCGGGGGGAGAGATGTGTGAGCGGTGCGGGGGGGAGAGAGATGTGTGAGCGGTGTGGGGGGGAGAGATGTGTGAGCGGTGTAGGGGGGGAGAGATGTGTGAGCGGTGCGGGGGGAGAGATGTGTGAGCGGTGTGGGGGGGAGAGAGATGTGTGAGCGGTGCAGGGGGGGAGAGATGTGTGAGCGGTGCGGGGGGAGAGAGAGATGTGTGAGCGGTGCGGGGGGGAGAGATGTGTGAGCGGTGCGGGGGGGGGGAGAGATGTGTGAGCGGTGTGGGGGGGAGAGATGTGTGAGCGTTGTGGGGGGGAGAGATGTGTGAGCGTTGTGGGGGGGAGAGAGATGTGTGAGCGGTGCGGGGGGGGAGAGATGTGTGAGCGGTGTGGGGGGGAGAGATGTGTGAGCGGTGTAGGGGGGGAGAGATGTGTGAGCGGTGCGGGGGGGGAGAGATGTGTGAGCGGTGTGGGGGGGAGAGATGTGTGAGCGGTGCGGGGGGGGGAGAGATGTGTGAGCGGTGTGGGGGGAGAGATGTGTGAGCGGTGCGGGGGGGAGAGATGTGTGAGCGGTGCGGGGGGGAGAGAGATGTGTGAGCGGTGCGGGGGGGGAGAGATGTGTGAGCGGTGTGGGGGGGAGAGATGTGTAAGCGGTGCGGGGGAGAGATGTATGAGCGGTGTGGGGGGGAGAGATGTGTGAGCGGTGCGGGGAGAGAGATGTGTGAGCGGTGCGGGGGGGGAGAGATGTGTGAGCGGTGCGGGGGGAGAGAGATGTGTGAGCGGTGCGGGGGGGAGAGATGTGTGAGCGGTGCGGGGGGAGAGAGATGTGTGAGCGGTGCGGGGGGAGAGAGATGTGTGAGCGGTGTGGGGGGGAGAGATGTGTGAGCGGTGTAGGGGGGGAGAGATGTGTGAGCGGTGCGGGGGGGGAGAGATGTGTGAGCGGTGTGGGGGGGAGAGATGTGTGAGCGGTGCGGGGGGGGGAGAGATGTGTGAGCGGTGCGGGGGGGGGAGAGATGTGTGAGCGGTGCAGGGGGAGAGAGAGATGTGTGAGCGGTGCGGGGGGGAGAGATGTGTGAGCGGTGCGGGGGGGAGAGAGATGTGTGAGCGGTGCGGGGGGGGGAGAGATGTGTGAGCGGTGCGGGGGGAGAGAGAGATGTGTGAGCGGTGCGGGGGGGAGAGATGTGTGAGCGGTGCGGGGGGGGAGAGAGATGTGTGAGCGGTGCGGGGGGAGAGAGATGTGTGAGCGGTGCGGGGGGGAGAGATGTGTGAGCGGTGCGGGGGGGAGAGAGATGTGTGAGCGGTGCGGGGGGGAGAGAGATGTGTGAGCGGTGTGGGGGGGAGAGATGTGTGAGCGGTGTAGGGGGAGAGATGTGTGAGCGGTGTGGGGGGGGGGAGATGTGTGAGCGGTGCAGGGGGGGAGAGATGTGTGAGCGGTGCGGGGGGAGAGATGTGTGAGCGGTGTGGGGGGAGAGAGATGTGTGAGCAGTGCGGGGGGGAGAGATGTGTGAGCGGTGCGGGGGGAGAGATGTGTGGGGGGGAGAGATGTGTGAGCGGTGAGGGGGGGAGAGATGTGTGAGCGGCGCGGGGAGAGAGATGTGTGGGGGGGAGAGATGTGTGAGTGGTGTGGGGGGGGAGATGTGTGAGCGGTGTGGGGGGGGAGAGATGTGTGAGCGGTGCGGGGGGGAGAGATGTGTGAGTGGCGCGGGGAGAGAGATGTGTGGGGGGGAGAGATGTGTGGGGGGGAGAGATGTGTGGGGGGGAGAGATGTGTGAGTGGTGCAGGGGGAGAGATGTGTGAGCGGTGTGGGGGGGGAGAGATGTGTGAGCGGTGCAGGGGGGGAGAGATGTGTGAGCGGTGCGGGGGGGAGAGATGTGTGAGCGGTGCGGGGGAGAGAGAGATGTGTGAGCGGTGCGGGGGGGAGAGATGTGTGAGCGGTGTGGGGGGGTGAGATGTGTGAGCGGTGTGGGGGGAGAGAGATGTGTGAGCGGTGTGGGGGAGAGAGATGTGTGAGCGGTGTGGGGGGGAGAGATGTGTGAGCGGTGCGGGGGGAGAGATGTGTGAGCGGTGTGGGGGGAGAGATGTGTGAGCGGTGCGGGGGGGAGAGATGTGTGAGCGGTGCGGGGGGAGAGAGATGTGTGAGCGGTGTGGGGGGAGAGGTGTGAGCGGTGCGGGGGGGAGAGATGTGTGAGCGGTGCGGGGGGAGAGATGTGTGAGCGGTGTAGGGGGGAGAGATGTGTGAGCGGTGCGGGGGGGAGAGATGTGTAAGCGGTGCGGGGGGAGAGAGATGTGTGAGCGGTGCGGGGGGAGAGATGTGTGAGCGGTGTGGGGGGGAGAGATGTTTGAGCGGTGTGGGGGGGAGAGATGTGTGAGCGGTGTGGGGGGGGGAGAAATGTGTGAGCGGTGTGGGGAGAGAGATGTGTGAGCGGTGCGGGGGGGAGAGATGTGTGAGCGGTGTGGGGGGGAGAGATGTGTGAGCGGTGCGGGGGGAGAGATGTGTGAGCGGTGCGGGGGGGGGAGATGTGTGAGTGGTGCGGGGGCGAGAGATGTGTGAGCGGTGCGAGAGATGTGTGAGCGGTGCGGGGGAGAGAGAGATGTGTGAGCGGTGCGGGGGGAGAGAGATGTGTGAGCGGTGCGGGGGGAGAGAGATGTGTGAGCGGTGCGGGGGGAGAGAGATGTGTGAGCGGTGCGGGGGGGAGAGAGATGTGTGAGTGGTGCGGGGGGGAGAGATGTGTGAGCGGTGCGGGGGGGGAGAGAGATGTGTGAGCGGTGCGGGGGGGAGAGAGATGTGTGAGCGGTGCGGGGGGGGAGAGATGTGTGAGCGGTGCGGGGGGGAGAGATGTGTGAGCGGTGCGGGGGGGAGAGATGTGTGAGCGGTGCGGGGGGGAGAGATGTGTGAGCGGTGCGGGGGGAGAGAGATGTGTGAGCGGTGCGGGGGGGAGAGATGTGTGAGCGGTGCGGGGGGGAGAGATGTGTGAGCGGTGCGGGGGGGAGAGATGTGTGAGCGGTGCGGGGGGGAGAGATGTGTGAGCGGTGCGGGGGAGAGAGATGTTTGAGCGGTGCGGGGAGAGAGATGTGTGAGCGGTGCGGGGGGGAGAGATGTGTGAGCGGTGTAGGGGGGGAGAGATGTGTGAGCGGTGCGGGGGGAGAGATGTGTGAGCGGTGCGGGGGGGGGGAGAGATGTGTGAGCGGTGCGGGGGGGAGAGATGTGTGAGCGGTGCGGGGGGGAGAGATGTGTGAGCGGTGCGGGGGGGAGAGATGTGTGAGCGGTGCGGGGGGGAGAGATGTGTGAGCGGTGCGGGGGGGAGAGATGTGTGAGCGGTGCGGGGGGAGAGAGATGTGTGAGCGGTGCGGGGGGAGAGATGTGTGAGCGGTGTGGGGGGGAGAGATGTGTGAGCGGTGCGGGGGAGGGAGAGATGTGTGAGCGGTGCGGGGGGGAGAGATGTGTGAGCGGTGCGGGGGGGGAGAGATGTGTGAGCGGTGCGGGGGGGGAGAGATGTGTGAGCGGTGCGGGGGGGAGAGATGTGTGAGCGGTGCGGGGGGGGAGAGATGTGTGAGCGGTGCGGGGGGGGAGAGATGTGTGAGCGGTGCGGGGGGGAGAGATGTGTGAGCGGTGTGGGGGGGGAGAGATGTGTGAGCGGTGTAGGGGGGGAGAGATGTGTGAGCAGTGCGGGGGGGGAGAGAGATGTGTGAGCGGTGCGGGGGGGAGAGATGTGTGAGCGGTGCGGGGGGGAGAGATGTGTGAGCGGTGCGGGGGGGGAGAGAGATGTGTGAGCGGTGCGGGGGGGAGAGATGTGTGAGCGGTGCGGGGGGGCAGAGAGATGTGTGAGCGGTGCGGGGGGGAGAGATGTGTGAGCGGTGCGGGGGAGAGAGAGATGTGTGAGCGGTGCGGGGGGGAGAGATGTGTGAGCGGTGCGGGGGGGAGAGATGTGTGAGCGGTGCGGGGGGGAGAGATGTGTGAGCGGTGCGGGGGGAGAGATGTGTGAGCGGTGCGGGGGGAGAGATGTGTGAGCGGTGCGGGGGGGGAGAGATGTGTGAGCGGTGCGGGGGGGGGAGATGTGTGAGTGGTGTGGGGGGGAGAGATGTGTGAGCGGTGTGGGGGGGCAGAGAGATGTGTGAGTGGTGTGGGGGGGAGAGATGTGTGAGCGGTGCGGGGGGGCAGAGAGATGTGTGAGTGGTGTGGGGGGGAGAGATGTGTGAGCGGTGTGGGGGGGCAGAGAGATGTGTGAGTGGTGTGGGGGGGAGAGATGTGTGAGCGGTGTGGGGGGGGGGAGAGATGTGTGAGCGGTGCGGGGGGAGAGAGATGTGTGAGCGGTGCGGGGGAGAGAGAGATGTGTGAGCGGTGCGGGGGGGAGAGATGTGTGAGCGGTGCGGGGGGGGAGAGATGTGTGAGTGGTGTGGGGGGGAGAGATGTGTGAGCGGTGCGGGGGGGGAGAGATGTGTGAGCGGTGCGGGGGGAGAGATGTGTGAGCGGTGCGGGGGGGGAGAGATGTGTGAGCGGTGCGGGGGGGCAGAGAGATGTGTGAGTGGTGTGGGGGGGAGAGATGTGTGAGCGGTGTGGGGGGGCAGAGAGATGTGTGAGTGGTGTGGGGGGGATAGATGTGTGAGCGGTGTGGGGGGGGGAAGAGATGTGTGAGCGGTGCGGGGGGAGAGAGATGTGTGAGCGGTGCGGGGGGAGAGAGATGTGTGAGCGGTGCGGGGGGGGGGGGAGATGTGTGAGCGGTGCGGGGGGGGGAGATGTGTGAGCGGTGCGGGGGGGGGAGAGATGTGTGAGCGGTGCGGGGGGGGGGGAGATGTGTGAGCGGTGCGGGGGGGAGAGAGATGTGTGAGCGGTGCGGGGAGAGAGATGTGTGAGCGGTGCGGGGGGGGAGAGAGATGTGTGAGCGGTGCGGGGGAGAGAGAGATGTGTGAGCGGTGCGGGGGGGGGGAGAGATGTGTGAGCGGTGCGGGGGGGAGAGATGTGTGAGCGGTGTGGGGGGGGAGAGATATGTGAGCGGTGCGGGGGGAGAGATGTGTGAGCGGTGTGGGGGGGAGAGAGATGTGTGAGCGGTGCGGGGGGGAGAGATGTGTGAGCGGTGCGGGGGGGGGAGATGTGTGAGCGGTGCGGGGGGGAGAGATGTGTGAGCGGTGCGGGGGGGGGAGAGATGTGTGAGCGGTATGGGGGGGAGAGATGTGTGAGCGGTGCAGGGGGGGGAGAGATGTGTGAGCGGTGCGGGGGGGGAGAGATGTGTGAGCGGTGCGGGGGGGGGAGAGATGTGTGAGCGGTGTGGGGGGAGAGATGTGTGAGCGGTGTGGGGGGGAGAGATGTGTGAGCGGTGCGGGGGGGGAGAGATGTGTGAGCGGTGTGGGGGGGAGAGATGTGTGAGCGGTGCGGGGGGGGAGAGATGTGTGAGCGGTGTGGGGGGGAGAGAGATGTGTGAGCGGTGCGGGGGGGGAGATGTGTGAGCGGTGCGGGGGGGAGAGATGTGTGAGCGGTGCGGGGGGGGGGGAGAGATGTGTGAGCGGTGCGGAGAGAGAGATGTGTGAGCGGTGCGGGGGGGGAGAGATGTGTGAGCGGTGCGGGGGGGAGAGATGTGTGAGCGGTGCGGGGGAGAGAGATGTGTGAGCGGTGCGGGGGGAGAGATGTGTGAGCGGTGCGGGGGGGAGAGAGATGTGTGAGCGGTGTGGGGGGGAGAGATGTGTGAGCGGTGTAGGGGGGGAGAGATGTGTGAGCGGTGCGGGGGGAGAGATGTGTGAGCGGTGTGGGGGGAGAGAGATGTGTGAGCGGTGCAGGGGGGGAGAGATGTGTGAGCGGTGCGGGGGGAGAGAGAGATGTGTGAGCGGTGCGGGGGGGAGAGATGTGTGAGCGGTGCGGGGGGGGGAGAGATGTGTGAGCGGTGTGGGGGGGAGAGATGTGTGAGCGTTGTGGGGGGGAGAGATGTGTGAGCGTTGTGGGGGGGAGAGAGATGTGTGAGCGGTGCGGGGGGGAGAGATGTGTGAGCGGTGTGGGGGGGAGAGATGTGTGAGCGGTGTAGGGGGGGAGAGATGTGTGAGCGGTGCGGGGGGGGAGAGATGTGTGAGCGGTGTGGGGGGGAGAGATGTGTGAGCGGTGCGGGGGGGGGAGAGATGTGTGAGCGGTGTGGGGGGAGAGATGTGTGAGCGGTGCGGGGGGGAGAGATGTGTGAGCGGTGCGGGGGGGAGAGAGATGTGTGAGCGGTGCGGGGGGGGAGAGATGTGTGAGCGGTGTGGGGGGGAGAGATGTGTAAGCGGTGCGGGGGAGAGATGTATGAGCGGTGTGGGGGGGAGAGATGTGTGAGCGGTGCGGGGAGAGAGATGTGTGAGCGGTGCGGGGGGGGAGAGATGTGTGAGCGGTGCGGGGGGAGAGAGATGTGTGAGCGGTGCGGGGGGGAGAGATGTGTGAGCGGTGCGGGGGGAGAGAGATGTGTGAGCGGTGCGGGGGGAGAGAGATGTGTGAGCGGTGTGGGGGGGAGAGATGTGTGAGCGGTGTAGGGGGGGAGAGATGTGTGAGCGGTGCGGGGGGGGAGAGATGTGTGAGCGGTGTGGGGGGGAGAGATGTGTGAGCGGTGCGGGGGGGGGAGAGATGTGTGAGCGGTGCGGGGGGGGGAGAGATGTGTGAGCGGTGCAGGGGGAGAGAGAGATGTGTGAGCGGTGCGGGGGGGAGAGATGTGTGAGCGGTGCGGGGGGGAGAGAGATGTGTGAGCGGTGCGGGGGGGGGAGAGATGTGTGAGCGGTGCGGGGGGAGAGAGAGATGTGTGAGCGGTGCGGGGGGGAGAGATGTGTGAGCGGTGCGGGGGGGGAGAGAGATGTGTGAGCGGTGCGGGGGGAGAGAGATGTGTGAGCGGTGCGGGGGGGAGAGATGTGTGAGCGGTGCGGGGGGGAGAGAGATGTGTGAGCGGTGCGGGGGGGAGAGAGATGTGTGAGCGGTGTGGGGGGGAGAGATGTGTGAGCGGTGTAGGGGGAGAGATGTGTGAGCGGTGTGGGGGGGGGAGATGTGTGAGCGGTGCAGGGGGGGAGAGATGTGTGAGCGGTGCGGGGGGAGAGATGTGTGAGCGGTGTGGGGGGAGAGAGATGTGTGAGCAGTGCGGGGGGGAGAGATGTGTGAGCGGTGCGGGGGGAGAGATGTGTGGGGGGGAGAGATGTGTGAGCGGTGAGGGGGGGAGAGATGTGTGAGCGGCGCGGGGAGAGAGATGTGTGGGGGGGAGAGATGTGTGAGTGGTGTGGGGGGGGAGAGATGTGTGAGCGGTGTGGGGGGGGAGAGATGTGTGAGCGGTGCGGGGGGGAGAGATGTGTGAGTGGCGCGGGGAGAGAGATGTGTGGGGGGGAGAGATGTGTGGGGGGGAGAGATGTGTGGGGGGGAGAGATGTGTGAGTGGTGCAGGGGGAGAGATGTGTGAGCGGTGTGGGGGGGGAGAGATGTGTGAGCGGTGCAGGGGGGGAGAGATGTGTGAGCGGTGCGGGGGGGAGAGATGTGTGAGCGGTGCGGGGGAGAGAGAGATGTGTGAGCGGTGCGGGGGGGAGAGATGTGTGAGCGGTGTGGGGGGGTGAGATGTGTGAGCGGTGTGGGGGGAGAGAGATGTGTGAGCGGTGTGGGGGAGAGAGATGTGTGAGCGGTGTGGGGGGGAGAGATGTGTGAGCGGTGCGGGGGGAGAGATGTGTGAGCGGTGTGGGGGGAGAGATGTGTGAGCGGTGCGGGGGGGAGAGATGTGTGAGCGGTGCGGGGGGAGAGAGATGTGTGAGCGGTGTGGGGGGAGAGGTGTGAGCGGTGCGGGGGGGAGAGATGTGTGAGCGGTGCGGGGGGAGAGATGTGTGAGCGGTGTAGGGGGGAGAGATGTGTGAGCGGTGCGGGGGGGAGAGATGTGTAAGCGGTGCGGGGGGAGAGAGATGTGTGAGCGGTGCGGGGGGAGAGATGTGTGAGCGGTGTGGGGGGGAGAGATGTTTGAGCGGTGTGGGGGGGAGAGATGTGTGAGCGGTGTGGGGGGGGAGAAATGTGTGAGCGGTGTGGGGAGAGAGATGTGTGAGCGGTGCGGGGGGGAGAGATGTGTGAGCGGTGTGGGGGGGAGAGATGTGTGAGCGGTGCGGGGGGAGAGATGTGTGAGCGGTGCGGGGGGGGGGAGATGTGTGAGTGGTGCGGGGGCGAGAGATGTGTGAGCGGTGCGAGAGATGTGTGAGCGGTGCGGGGGAGAGAGAGATGTGTGAGCGGTGCGGGGGGAGAGAGATGTGTGAGCGGTGCGGGGGGAGAGAGATGTGTGAGCGGTGCGGGGGGAGAGAGATGTGTGAGCGGTGCGGGGGGGAGAGAGATGTGTGAGTGGTGCGGGGGGGAGAGATGTGTGAGCGGTGCGGGGGGGAGAGAGATGTGTGAGCGGTGCGGGGGGGAGAGAGATGTGTGAGCGGTGCGGGGGGGAGAGATGTGTGAGCGGTGCGGGGGGGAGAGATGTGTGAGCGGTGCGGGGGGGAGAGATGTGTGAGCGGTGCGGGGGGGAGAGATGTGTGAGCGGTGCGGGGGGAGAGAGATGTGTGAGCGGTGCGGGGGGGAGAGATGTGTGAGCGGTGCGGGGGGGAGAGATGTGTGAGCGGTGCGGGGGGGAGAGATGTGTGAGCGGTGCGGGGGGGAGAGATGTGTGAGCGGTGCGGGGGAGAGAGATGTTTGAGCGGTGCGGGGAGAGAGATGTGTGAGCGGTGCGGGGGGGAGAGATGTGTGAGCGGTGTAGGGGGGGAGAGATGTGTGAGCGGTGCGGGGGGAGAGATGTGTGAGCGGTGCGGGGGGGGGGAGAGATGTGTGAGCGGTGCGGGGGGGAGAGATGTGTGAGCGGTGCGGGGGGGAGAGATGTGTGAGCGGTGCGGGGGGGAGAGATGTGTGAGCGGTGCGGGGGGGAGAGATGTGTGAGCGGTGCGGGGGGGAGAGATGTGTGAGCGGTGCGGGGGGAGAGAGATGTGTGAGCGGTGCGGGGGGAGAGATGTGTGAGCGGTGTGGGGGGGAGAGATGTGTGAGCGGTGCGGGGGAGGGAGAGATGTGTGAGCGGTGCGGGGGGAGAGATGTGTGAGCGGTGCGGGGGGGGAGAGATGTGTGAGCGGTGCGGGGGGGGAGAGATGTGTGAGCGGTGCGGGGGGGAGAGATGTGTGAGCGGTGCGGGGGGGGAGAGATGTGTGAGCGGTGCGGGGGGGAGAGATGTGTGAGCGGTGCGGGGGGGAGAGATGTGTGAGCGGTGTGGGGGGGGGGAGAGATGTGTGAGCGGTGTAGGGGGGAGAGATGTGTGAGCAGTGCGGGGGGGAGAGAGATGTGTGAGCGGTGCGGGGGGGAGAGATGTGTGAGCGGTGCGGGGGGAGAGATGTGTGAGCGGTGCGGGGGGGGAGAGAGATGTGTGAGCGGTGCGGGGGGAGAGATGTGTGAGCGGTGCGGGGGGCAGAGAGATGTGTGAGCGGTGCGGGGGGAGAGATGTGTGAGCGGTGCGGGGGAGAGAGAGATGTGTGAGCGGTGCGGGGGGGAGAGATGTGTGAGCGGTGCGGGGGGAGAGATGTGTGAGCGGTGCGGGGGGGAGAGATGTGTGAGCGGTGCGGGGGGAGAGATGTGTGAGCGGTGCGGGGGGAGAGATGTGTGAGCGGTGCGGGGGGGAGAGATGTGTGAGCGGTGCGGGGGGGGGAGATGTGTGAGTGGTGTGGGGGGGGAGAGATGTGTGAGCGGTGTGGGGGGGCAGAGAGATGTGTGAGTGGTGTGGGGGGGAGAGATGTGTGAGCGGTGCGGGGGGGCAGAGAGATGTGTGAGTGGTGTGGGGGGGAGAGATGTGTGAGCGGTGTGGGGGGGCAGAGAGATGTGTGAGTGGTGTGGGGGGGAGAGATGTGTGAGCGGTGTGGGGGGGGGAGAGATGTGTGAGCGGTGCGGGGGAGAGAGATGTGTGAGCGGTGCGGGGGAGAGAGAGATGTGTGAGCGGTGCGGGGGGGAGAGATGTGTGAGCGGTGCGGGGGGGGAGAGATGTGTGAGTGGTGTGGGGGGGAGAGATGTGTGAGCGGTGCGGGGGGGAGAGATGTGTGAGCGGTGCGGGGGGAGAGATGTGTGAGCGGTGCGGGGGGGGAGAGATGTGTGAGCGGTGCGGGGGGGCAGAGAGATGTGTGAGTGGTGTGGGGGGGAGAGATGTGTGAGCGGTGTGGGGGGCAGAGAGATGTGTGAGTGGTGTGGGGGGGATAGATGTGTGAGCGGTGTGGGGGGGGGAAGAGATGTGTGAGCGGTGCGGGGGGAGAGAGATGTGTGAGCGGTGCGGGGGGAGAGAGATGTGTGAGCGGTGCGGGGGGGGGGGGAGATGTGTGAGCGGTGCGGGGGGGGGAGATGTGTGAGCGGTGCGGGGGGGGGAGAGATGTGTGAGCGGTGCGGGGGGGGGGAGATGTGTGAGCGGTGCGGGGGGAGAGAGATGTGTGAGCGGTGCGGGGAGAGAGATGTGTGAGCGGTGCGGGGGGGGAGAGAGATGTGTGAGCGGTGCGGGGGAGAGAGAGATGTGTGAGCGGTGCGGGGGGGGGGGGAGAGATGTGTGAGCGGTGCGGGGGGAGAGATGTGTGAGCGGTGTGGGGGGGAGAGATATGTGAGCGGTGCGGGGGGAGAGATGTGTGAGCGGTGTGGGGGGGAGAGAGATGTGTGAGCGGTGCGGGGGGGAGAGATGTGTGAGCGGTGCGGGGGGGGGAGATGTGTGAGCGGTGCGGGGGGAGAGATGTGTGAGCGGTGCGGGGGAGAGAGATGTGTGAGCGGTGCGGGGGGAGAGATGTGTGAGCGGTGCGGGGGGAGAGATGTGTGAGCGGTGCGGGGGGAGAGATGTGTGAGCGGTGCGGGGGGGAGAGATGTGTGGGGGGAGAGATGTGTGAGCGGTGCGGAGAGAGAGATGTGTGAGCGGTGCGGGGAGAGATGTGTGAGCGGTGCGGGGAGAGAGATGTGTGAGCGGTGCGGGGGGAGAGATGTGTGAGCAGTGCGGGGGGAGAGATGTGTGAGCGGTGCGGGGGGGGGAGAGATGTGTGATCGGTGCGGGGGGAGAGATGTGTGAGCGGTGCGGGGGGGAGAGATGTGTGAGCGGTGTGGGGGAGAGAGATGTGTGAGCGGTGCGGGGGGGGGAGATGTCGTGAGCGGTGCGGGGGGGAGAGATGTGTGAGCGGTGCGGGGGGAGAGAGATGTGTGAGCGGTGCGGGGGGAGAGATGTGTGAGCGGTGCGGGGGAGAGATGTGTGAGCGGTGCGGGGGGGAGAGATGTGTGAGCGGTGTGGGGGGGAGAGATGTGTGAGCGGTGCGGGGGGGAGAGATGTGTGAGCGGTGCGGGGGGGAGAGATGTGTGAGCGGTGCGGGGGGAGAGATGTGTGAGCGGTGCGGGGGGGGGGAGATGTGTGAGCGGTGCGGGGGGGAGAGATGTGTGAGCGGTGCGGGGGGAGAGAGATGTGTGAGCGGTGCGGGGGAGAGATGTGTGAGCGGTGCGGGGGGAGAGATGTGTGAGCGGTGTGGGGAGAGAGATGTGTGAGCGGTGCGGGGGGGAGAGATGTGTGAGCGGTGCGGGGGGGGGGGAGATGTGTGAGCGGTGCGGGGGGGAGAGATGTGTGAGCGGTGCGGGGGGAGAGAGATGTGTGAGCGGTGCGGGGGGGAGAGATGTGTGAGCGGTGCGGGGGGAGAGATGTGTGAGCGGTGCGGGGAGAGATGTGTGAGCGGTGCGGGGAGAGAGATGTGTGAGCGGTGTGGGGGGGGAGAGATGTGTGAGCGGTGCGGGGGGGGGAGAGATGTGTGAGCGGTGCGGGGAGAGAGATGTGTGAGCGGTGCGGGGAGAGATGTGTGAGCGGTGCGGGGAGAGAGATGTAGTGAGCGGTGTGGGGGGGAGAGATGTGTGAGCGGTGCGGGGGGGGAGAGATGTGTGAGCGGTGCGGAGAGAGAGATGTGTGAGCGGTGCGGGGGGGAGAGATGTGTGAGCGGTGCGGGGGGGAGAGAGATGTGTGAGCGGTGCGGGGGGGAGAGAGATGTGTGAGCGGTGCGGGGGGGAGAGATGTGTGAGCGGTGCGGGGGGGGAGAGATGTGTGAGCGGTGCGGGGAGAGAGATGTGTGAGCGGTGCAGGGGGAAGAGATGTGTGAGCGGTGCGGGGGGGAGAGATGTGTGAGCGTGTGGGGGGGGAGAGATGTGTGAGCGGTGCGGGGGGGAGAGATGTGTGATCGGTGTGGGGGGGAGAGAGATGTGTGAGCGGTGCGGGGGGGAGAGATGTGTGAGCTGTGCGGGGGGGAGAGATGTGTGAGCGGTGCGGGGGAGAGATGTGTGGGGGGGAGAGATGTGTGAGCGGTGCGGAGAGAGACGATGTGTGAGCGGTGCGGGGAGAGATGTGTGAGCGGTGCGGGGGGAGAGATGTGTGAGCGGTGCGGGGGGGAGAGATGTGTGATCGGTGCGGGGGAGAGATGTGTGAGCGGTGCGGGGGGGAGAGATGTGTGAGCGGTGCGGGGAGAGATGTGTGGGGGCGGTGCGGGGAGAGAGATGTGTGAGCGGTGCGGGGGAGAGATGTGTGAGCAGTGCGGGGGGAGAGAGATGTGTGAGCGGTGCGGGGGGGAGAGAGATGTGTGAGCGGTGCGGGGGGGAGAGATGTGTGAGCGGTGCGGGGGAGAGATGTGTGAGCGGTGTGGGGGGGAGAGATGTGTGAGCGGTGTGGGGGGAGAGATGTGTGAGCGGTGCGGGGGGAGAGAGATGTGTGAGCGGTGCGGGGGAGAGAGAGTGTGAGCGGTGCGGGGGGGGAGAGAGATGTGTGAGCGGTGCGGGGGAGAGAGATGTGTGAGCGGTGCGGGGGGGAGAGATGTGTGAGCAGTGCGGGGGGGGAGAGAGATGTGTGAGCGGTGCGGGGAGAGATGTGTGAGCGGTGCGGGGGAGAGAGAGATGTGTGAGCGGTGCGGGGGAGAGAGATGTATGAGCGGTGTGGGGGGGAGAGATGTGTGAGCGGTGCGGGGGGGAGAGAGATGTGTGAGCGGTGCGGGGGAGAGATGTGTGAGCGGTGCGGGGGGGGGGAGATGTGTGAGCGGTGCGGGGAGAGAGATGTATGAGCGGTGTGGGGGGAGAGATGTGTGAGCGGTGCGGGGGGAGAGAGATGTGTGAGCGGTGCGGGGGGGAGAGATGTGTGAGCAGTGCGGGGGGGGAGAGAGATGTTGTGAGCGGTGCGGGGGGAGAGATGTGTGGGGGGGAGAGATGTGTGAGCGGTGAGGAGGGGAGAGATGTAGTGAGCGGTGTGGGAGAGAGATGTGTGAGCGGTGCGGGGGGGGAGAGATGTGTGAGCGGTGCGGGGGGAGAGATGTGTGAGCGGTGCGGGGGGAGAGATGTGTGAGCGGTGTGGGGAGAGAGATGTGGTGAGCGGTGCGGGGGGGGGAGATGTGTGAGCGGTGCGGGGGGGAGAGATGTGTGAGCGGTGCGGGGGGAGAGAGATGTGTGAGCGGTGCGGGGGGGAGAGATGTGTGAGCGGTGCGGGGGGAGAGATGTGTGAGCGGTGCGGGGGGAGAGATGTGTGAGCGGTGTGGGGGGGAGAGATGTGTGAGCGGTGCGGGGGGGAGAGATGTGTGAGCGGTGCGGGGGGAGAGATGTGTGAGCGGTGCGGGGGGGAGAGATGTGTGAGCGGTGCGGGGGGGGAGATGTGTGAGCGGTGCGGGGGGGAGAGATGTGTGAGCGGTGCGGGGGAGAGAGATGTGTGAGCGGTGCGGGGGGGAGAGATGTGTGAGCGGTGCGGGGGAGAGATGTGTGAGCGGTGCGGGGGGAGAGAGATGTGTGAGCGGTGCGGGGGGGAGAGATGTGTGAGCGGTGCGGGGGGGGGAGATGTGTGAGCGGTGCGGGGGGGAGAGATGTGTGAGCGGTGCGGGGGAGAGAGATGTGTGAGCGGTGCGGGGGGGAGAGATGTGTGAGCGGTGCGGGGGGAGAGATGTGTGAGCGGTGCGGGGAGAGATGTGTGAGCGGTGCGGGGGAGAGAGATGTGTGAGCGGTGTGGGGGGGAGAGATGTGTGAGCGGTGCGGGGGGGGGAGAGATGTGTGAGCGGTGCGGGGAGAGAGATGTGTGAGCGGTGCGGGGAGAGATGTGTGAGCGGTGCGGGGAGAGAGATGTGTGAGCGGTGTGGGGGGAGAGATGTGTGAGCGGTGCGGGGGGGAGAGATGTGTGAGCGGTGCGGAGAGAGAGATGTGTGAGCGGTGCGGGGGGGAGAGATGTGTGAGCGGTGCGGGGGGGAGAGAGATGTGTGAGCGGGTGCGGGGGGGAGAGAGATGTGTGAGCGGTGCGGGGGGGAGAGATGTGTGAGCGGTGCGGGGGGGGAGAGATGTGTGAGCGGTGCGGGGAGAGAGATGTGTGAGCGGTGCAGGGGGAAGAGATGTGTGAGCGGTGCGGGGGGGAGAGATGTGTGAGCGGTGTGGGGGGGAGAGATGTGTGAGCGGTGCGGGGGGGAGAGATGTGTGATCGTGTGGGGGGGAGAGAGATGTGTGAGCGGTGCGGGGGGGAGAGATGTGTGTGAGACGTGCGGGGGGGAGAGATGTGTGAGCGGTGCGGGGGGAGAGATGTGTGGGGGGGAGAGATGTGTGAGCGGTGCGGAGAGAGAGATGTGTGAGCGGTGCGGGGAGAGATGTGTGAGCGGTGCGGGGGGGAGAGATGTGTGAGCGGTGCGGGGGGAGAGATGTGTGATCGGTGCGGGGGGAGAGATGTGTGAGCGGTGCGGGGGGGAGAGATGTGTGAGCGGTGCGGGGAGAGATGTGTGAGCGGTGCGGGGAGAGAGATGTGTGAGCGGTGCGGGGGGGAGAGATGTGTGAGCAGTGCGGGGGGAGAGAGATGTGTGAGCGGTGCGGGGGGGGAGAGAGATGTGTGAGCGGTGCGGGGGGAGAGATGTGTGAGCGGTGCGGGGGGGAGAGATGTGTGAGCGGTGTGGGGGGGAGAGATGTGTGAGCGGTGTGGGGGGGAGAGATGTGTGAGCGGTGCGGGGGGAGAGAGATGTGTGAGCGGTGCGGGGGAGAGAGATGTGTGAGCGGTGCGGGGGGAGAGAGAGATGTGTGAGCGGTGCGGGGGAGAGAGATGTGTGAGCGGTGCGGGGGGGAGAGATGTGTGAGCAGTGCGGGGGGGAGAGAGATGTGTGAGCGGTGCGGGGGGAGAGATGTGTGAGCGGTGCGGGGGAGAGAGAGATGTGTGAGCGGTGCGGGGGAGAGAGATGTATGAGCGGTGTGGGGGGAGAGATGTGTGAGCGGTGCGGGGGGAGAGAGATGTGTGAGCGGTGCGGGGGGAGAGATGTGTGAGCGGTGCGGGGGGGGGAGATGTTGTGAGCGGTGCGGGGGAGAGAGATGTATGAGCGGTGTGGGGGGGAGAGATGTGTGAGCGGTGCGGGGGAGAGAGATGTGTGAGCGGTGCGGGGGGGAGAGATGTGTGAGCAGTGCGGGGGGGGAGAGAGATGTGTGAGCGGTGCGGGGGAGAGATGTGTGGGGGGGAGAGATGTGTGAGCGGTGAGGAGGGGAGAGATGTGTGAGCGGTGTGGAGAGAGATGTGTGAGCGGTGCGGGGGGGGAGAGATGTGTGAGCGGTGCGGGGGGGAGAGATGTGTGAGCGGTGGGGGGGGGAGAGAGATGTGTGAGCGGTGCGGGGGGGGAGAGATGTGTGAGCGGTGCGGGGGAGAGATGTGTGGGGGGGAGAGATGTGTGAGCGGTGAGGGGGGGAGAGATGTGTGAGCGGTGCGGGAGAGAGATGTGTGAGCGGTGCGGGGGGGGAGAGATGTGTGAGCGGTGCGGGGGGGGGAGAGATGTGTGAGCGGTGCGGGGGGAGAGATGTGTGAGCGGTGCGGGGGGGAGAGATGTGTGAGCGGTGGGGGGGAGAGATGTGTGAGCGGTGCGGGGGGGGGAGATGTGTGAGCGGTGCGGGGGGCAGAGAGATGTGTGAGCGGTGCGGGGGGAGAGATGTGTGAGCGGTGCGGGAGAGAGATGTGTGAGCGGTGTGGGGGGCAGAGAGATGTGTGAGCGGTGCGGGGGGAGAGATGTGTGAGCGGTGCGGGGAGAGAGATGTGTGAGCGGTGCGGGGGGGAGAGATGTGTGAGCGGTGTGGGGAGAGATGTGTGAGCGGTGCGGGGGGGAGAGATGTAGTGAGCGGTGCGGGGGGAGAGAGAATGTGTGAGCGGTGCGGGGGGGGAGATGTGTGAGCGGTGCGGGGAGAGAGATGTGTGAGCGGTGTGGGGGGAAGAGATGTGTGAGCGGTGGCGGGGGAGAGAGAGATGTGTGAGTGGTGGGGGGGGAGAGATGTGTGAGCGGTGTGGGGGGGAGAGATGTAGTGAGCGGTGCGGGGGGGAGAGATGTGTGAGCGGTGCGGGGGGGAGAGAGATGTGTGAGTGGTGTGGGGGGAAGAGATGTGTGAGCGGTGCGG